>NC_025694.1:8534528-8536451 GCF_000633955.1 Camelina sativa
TGCTCTGTTTTCTTGGAGACCTATTGTGACGATTTTGAAGGACCAAACTGAATTTTAGCTTAATAAAGCTACGATTTCGTTTTGCAGCTGGTGATGATATTTCAGTTACACATTCGTTGCAATTCGATTTTAAGACGATTGAAGCTGCTACGGATAATTTTTCGACGAGCAACAGGCTAGGTCAAGGTGGATTCGGTGTAGTATACAAGGTATATTGTTAACTTTTTTCAACGACTTGTTCTGTTTCTTCACTTGAAAGTTTAAACCTTTGAATTAATATATATGGATGTTTGATTAAATGTCAATTCTTTTAGGGTATACTTCCAAATGGAAATGAAGTAGCCGTTAAGAGACTGTCGAAAACATCAGGACAAGGTGCACAAGAGTTCAAGACAGAGGCTGCTCTAGTAGCAAAGCTTCAACATCGAAACCTGGTTAGGCTTCTTGGGTTTTGTCTTGAAGGAGATGAAAAGATTCTCGTCTACGAGTTCGTTCCAAACAAGAGCCTTGATTATCTATTGTTTGGTATGTTGCTGTCAGTACTTGCCATTTTTGAAACCTTCATTTTTAGTCATTTAGCTAACGAAGTAACGAGTATGTATGAATGTTTGCAGACCCTAAAAAGCAAGGTCAACTGGATTGGACAACGAGATACAATATCATTACTGGTGTTGCTCGAGGGGTTCTATATCTTCATCAAGATTCAAGGCTTACAATCATACACCGTGACCTTAAAGCTAGTAACATTCTTTTAGATGCAGATCTGAACGCCAAGATTGCGGATTTTGGCATGGCCAGGATTATTGGTGTTGATCAAACCCTGGACAATACTAGCAGAATAGTTGGAACATAGTAATTTCTCTCCCCTTTTGAGTTTCTACGAATTAAAAGTCTTCAATTGTCATCTATATGCTCAAGTACACTCTATGTTTCAGTGGTTATATGTCTCCCGAGTACGCAATGCATGGCCAGTACTCCACAAAATCTGATGTCTATAGCTTTGGGGTTTTAGTTCTTGAGATCATGAGTGGCAAGCGCAATAGCAGCTTCAACCAGACAGACAACAATTCTAGCAATTTGGTCACATATGTGAGTATGGAGATGATAACATAAAAAAAAACAGACTTCTTTTATCTTCGATTAGCGTACTAATCGATCTCTCATTTTGTAGGCATGGAGGCTTTGGAGAAATGGATCACCATTAGAACTCGTTGATCAAGTTGTCGGAGAGAGTTGTGACACCAGCGAAGTTGTCAGATGCATCCATATTGCATTGTTATGTGTTCAAGAAAATCCTATGGATCGTCCAACCTTTTCGACGATCATCTTGATGCTTACTAGTAACACAATCACCTTACCTGTGCCTCACCAACCTGGATTTTTCTTCCGAAGCGATCGGGATGTAGCAGCTGAAGACTTGGAGTCAGGTCAATCTACTGGCAAATTTCTTCCTTCCTCTATCAATGATGCAACAGTTAGTGATTTAGATCCTCGTTGAAGACCAGAGTATGGTTATTGAGTCATTTCTTAATTGGCTTTAGAGCTCCAGTCCCTATACATTTTCTTCAAATTGTATTACACTCTCATTTTATTTTCTGTGACTGTAAATTTGTAATCGAGCTCTTTAATTAAATTTGTAATCTCCTATTATTTCGTTAATGATACTCCGGACTTATCTTTGGATGATTGCCGTATGTGTTTAAAGCAGAGTGTTAGTGACTTTCAATCATGCTGCAATGGAAAGAAAGGTGGCACTATGTACCGGGCAAGCTGTTTTTTCCGTTGGGATCTGTTTCCCTTCGCTGAGGCTTTTAGTCGCTTTACGTTGGCACCTCCGGCAGTGACCAATACAACCACAAAGAAAGGTAAGTACTTATCTCAAGAAGGCTTACAAATAATAAACAGAGGATTACTTTTTTTTTT
>NC_025694.1:8537310-8580771 GCF_000633955.1 Camelina sativa
AAACAGAGATTTTTTTTTTTTTTTTTTTTTTTTGGCAAACTAAAACAGAGGATTACTATGTATTAATTTTTCATTATAATCTTCTTCTGCAGATAGGATAACAATCTCAACTGCAATCTTTATGGGAATTGTTAGTGCCACTGTTATTATTATCATATTGTTACTTCTAGGGCTTGGATTATTTTTTATAGTAGGAGAAAGACATATCAAGGTCAGTTTTTTTGTGTTTATCCACCATTTCTTTTATAAATTGGCGGGTGTGGTTATGACGTGTAGTGGAATGAAACAATCTTTATATATTGGTGAGTGTTGCACAGGATCCAGTACTACTGATATCACTATTACACGCTCATTGCAATACGATTTTAAAGCGATTGAAGCTGCAACAAATAAATTCTCGGAGAGCAACGTAATTGGCCGTGGTGTATTTGGAGAAGTTTTCAAGGTAGCATTTTATCATTTATATGCCAGGCCATGGGAAATGGGATGATGCTGTCTCTAAATTCATTGTATGTATAGGGTGTCCTTAACGGGACTGAAGTTGCAATTAAAAGACTATCAAAAGCATCAAAACAAGGTGCAGTAGAGTTCAAGAACGAGGTTGTTCTTGTTGCAAAACTCCATCATAGGAATCTTGTTAGGCTTCTCGGGTTTTGTCTAGAAGGAGAAGAAAAGATACTTGTTTATGAGTTTGTCCCTAACAAGAACCTCGATTACTTCCTCTTTGGTATGTGGAATTAGAAAATTTTATGTGTGTTCATGATATTTTTGATAAGCTTCCCTAACTGAAATCTAAAGTAGCTAATAACTACTTATCAATGTGTAGACCATCTAAAGCAAGGGGAGTTAGTCTGGACAAAACGGTACAACATTATCCAAGGAATCACTCGAGGAATTTTATATCTTCATCAAGACCCAAGGCTAACAATCATACACCGTGACCTCAAAGCCAGCAACATTCTCCTAGATGTAAAAATGAATTCGAAAATTGCTGATTTTGGAATGGCGAGAATTTTTGGGATTGACCAAAGTGGAGCTAATACCAACAGAATAGCTGGAACACGGTATATGCCTATTACCCTTGTTATGGCCTATGTACTGAAGTTTCAAGAATCTTTCCTTCGCCGGTAAATTGTAATGCACGTAATTTTGCTTGTGTATTACTGTTGCAGTGTTACATGCCTCCAGAATATGTGATGCAAGGCCAATTCTCAACAAAATCTGATGTCTATAGTTATGGAGTCTTAGTTCTTGAGATTATATGTGGTAGAAACAACAGATTCGTCCACCAGTCAGACACTACAGCTGAGAATTTGGTGACATACGTGAGTACCAAAGAAGAACTCTGTTCTTGATTGATGATTACATGTTTTTAACTCTGTATTTTTGATTGATAATAACTAAATTATGTTACAGGCTTGGAGGTTGTGGAGAAACGGTTCACCATTGGAACTCGTGGATCCAACCATTTCAGAGAATTGTGAAACGGAAGAAGTGATAAGATGCATCCACATTGCGTTGCTATGTGTTCAACGCAATCCCACAGATCGCCCCAGCTTGTCAACAATCAACATGATGCTCACTAACAGTTCCCATATTTTACCTGATCCTCAACAACCTGGATTCTTCTTTCCAAGTAAAAGCAACCAAGAACGAGATGGCATCGAGTCTAGCCATTCTACGAACAAGTCCAGTTCCCAAACTATCAATGATGTAACCATTACAGATCTTGCACCTCGTTGACTTTGAGACTATATTAAGACATTATTTTAGTTCCACTGAAACTGTGTTAAGTATGTTACATATATAATCGATGAGAGAGAAAAAGTCAATCAAAGTTAACAATACAAAGTCTTTATCATTGCTATACATATTGTAATTTTAGCTCACTGTTTTGTAACACAAACTGGTTAATTTAGAAACTGATTTCTTATAAACAGGAAACTGATTTGTGTTTTGCTCTACGTTGAAAATTCAAAATTGGTTTCATCAAAATAAAATAACCCAATTTCTTAACAGTCTAAGAGATAAGAATTGTCAACGCAGCTATTGAGTCTTTGTTTTTTTTCCTCTGTCTTTACCTCTTCGTCTTCTCTAGACGTTGCTCTGATTTTTCTTTGGACGATTTTTCCAATTTATCGACTAAGGGACCAACGGGTCAAGGACAAAGTTGGAATTGTTCGACAATGCGTCATGGACGTGAATATATGCATATACAAACACACTAGCTTGCTGTCCTAAACCCAAACAACATCTGATCTTAGAAAAAAATGAAACTCAAACATCTATTAGTAATCTTTTGTTTTCTTCTTATAGGTTTTCCTGTTGTGTTTGCACTATGCGGGAAAACTGGTTTCTTTAAACCCGGTGATAGGTATGATACAAACCGTCGCCTTCTCCTCTCTACTCTAGCTTCTAATGTCACAGATCGAGGCGACTTCTTCAGCAATTTTATTGGCCAAGGCCATGATCGGGTATATATTCTCGGGACATGCATCTCAGGTGTTGAACCAAAGGTTTGCTCCGACTGTATCGACCTTGCTTCTAAACAGGTGATAGAAGAATGTACCAACCAGACAGAAGGCCTCGCTTGGCCAGAAAATGGGACTTTTTGTATGGTGCGTTACTCCAACCGTTCTTTTACTGGATCATTCGAGATCGAACCAATGTATACCATGTACAAAGTTGGAGATCGAACCAAAGTATACCATGTAACAAACTTTGATAAACTGTGGGACGACTTAACAAGTCGTATGATAGATAGAGCTACTTCATGGTCATCTGAACGCATGAGCTATGCAGCTGAAGTAGTTACTTTGACGTCTTTCAGGAATTTATACGCAATAATGCAATGCATACCGATCATATCCTTAGCGGACTGCAACATCTGTTTAATTTTAAGTGTCAGTAAATACAGATCATGTTGTTATGGGAGACAGGGTGGGGTTGTTTTTCGTCCTAGCTGTCTTTTCAGGTGGGAAATTTATCCCTTTTCTTCGGCCTTTAACAACCTTACTTCGGCATCTCCAGCTCAACCCCCAATATCACTCCCACCTTCAGTAGGCAACGGGACCACCAGAACCAAAGGAGGTACGTTGCACTATTGTTGCCCCATGATTTAAAGAAGGCTTGAATCATACTTAGAAAGCTGCCTGCTAATCTGTTTTTTGCAGGAATTATCGGAATCGTTATTGGTCTCGCCTTTGTGATCAGTGTGATGCTTGCTCTAGGGTTTGCTCTTCATAGGAGGAGAAGAACGTATCAAGGATTTGCTAGTGAGTTCTCCATGGTTTGGCGCTATGTCAAATTATGAGTATTAGGATTACAAACGTTTTCAATTAGTTGTTCATCACTTTCTCTGTTCTTACTTATCATACGGTTTTATTTCTCTTTCAGGGAGCTCAAGGACTACTTATGATACTGCATTACCAGATGATGGTAAGATGGTATACACCACTCTTTCCTCTAAACCTGTTAATGTCTCCAGCTTAACACTATATATGTATGTTTTCTGCTGCTGCAGATGATATTACAACTTCAGGTTCACTTCAATTCGAATTTAAAACTATTGAAGCTGCAACAAGTAACTTTCAAATGACTAACAAGTTAGGTCATGGTGGATTTGGTGAAGTCTACAAGGCATAATTTTCTTAAACTTTCTCAACTACTAGTTTGTGTTATATACTTATATGTTGCCAAGAAAAAAATATAAGAAATTCTGATAGTGAGTGAAGATCATATGAATTGACAGGGAACGTTCCCCAATGGAAAAGAAGTTGCTGTGAAGAGGCTCTCTAAAAATTCAGGTCAAGGTGAACAAGAATTTAAGAATGAGGTGCTCCTTGTAGCTAAGCTCCAACATAGAAATCTGGTTAGATTTGTCGGGTTTTCTGTTGAAAGAGAAGAAAGGATACTTGTGTACGAGTTTGTGCCCAATAAAAGTCTCGATTACTTTCTCTTTGGTATGAAAAAAATTTGATAGGCGTATAATATCTAAATCTTAGTTATCAATATCTATATATTGACACTATATATCGTATTTACAGACCATAAAAACAGGGTTCAGCTGGATTGGAAAAAACGATGCAACATTATCGGGGGAATCACTCGTGGAATTTTATATCTTCATCAAGATTCACGGCTCACAATCATACATTGTGACCTCAAAGCGAGTAACATTCTCTTAGATTCTGAAATGAACCCAAAAATAGCTGATTTTGGAATGGCAAGAAATTTTAGAGTGGACCAGACTGAAGAAAATACAGGAAGAGTAGTTGGGACATTGTAAATAACTGAGCACTTCAGTTATAATATGTCTGTCCTTTTTGTTTGTGATAAAACTGAAAGTGATGTGTGCTTGTGCTTTACAGCGGTTACATGCCTCCCGAGTATGTGGCAAATGGGCAGTTCTCAATGAAATCTGATGTATATAGTTTTGGAGTATTGGTTCTGGAGATAATTGCTGGCAGAAAGAGTAGTAGCTTCCACCAAATAGATGGTTCAGTAGGCAACTTGGTCACATATGTTAGTACTAAAAAAGCCAATGCAATCTTGAATTATTTTCGATTCCTATGAACAGTCTTGGCCCTAAACATTGGTTTCTTTTCAAATGACTCAACAGGTTTGGAGGCTTTGGAACAACGAATCATTCTTGGAGCTCGTAGACCCGACCATGGGAGAGAATTATGATAAAGATGAAGTTATTAGATGCATCCATATCGGGTTATTGTGCGTTCAAGAAAATCCTACAGATCGCCCAACCATGTCTACAAGAAAATCCTTTGATTTGTCTTCAGGACCAGATCCGAGCCAAACTCATTAGTGGAGAGATTGCAGCGTGGTCCGTCCACCACCATGTCGTTTGCTTGTTCCATTGATGATGCATCGATCACAAGTGTTAATCTTCGTTGAAAGTATAGGTTAACAAAAATATGCATAGAAATTAATGTGCATAGAAATTCACTTTGATTGGCTAAGACGCGAACATATTCTTGAAATCATCTAAAGAAAAGGGGAAATGGGAAAGAAGTGTTGAGTATCAGTCCCCTGTTTCTGGTTGTAATGGAACTAAATGAAGAAAATAAATATTTTTGTATTTTTCCAAAAAAAAAAAAAAAGATTTTTTCTTTTTTTTTGTACTTTAAATTTATTGTAGTATACAATTTAAAATGTTTTAATGCATGATTTTGTTATCTTGTATATCGACATTCTTTAAAATGATTTACTATGCAAGTGATACAAATATAACTATTTTTTTAAAAAATCTTTAATATACAAATACAAAATAAAGGTAAGAGATTGTCTTAATGTTGACAAAAAAAACAAAAAAAATCGCTCTACCTTAAAATTGTTTGAATGTAGATAACTAGACATAGACCCTCATTTCTTATTCTCCATTTCAAGTGTGTTCGTGAATTGGAAAAAATAATAATAATAATCAATACAATAAAAACAGAATGAGTTTCTTTCCCGTGTTAACACCTCAACATTTTAGAGAACTTTAGAGCTGACATTTCAATTAAATCAGATAACTAATCAAATTATAAGAATTAATACAACTCAACTTTGATATCCAATAATATTCATCTCTCCTTCCATGTCATTTTTAAAAAAATCATTTGCTACATTAAAAATAAATAGCCCAAGCCTAATAGCAAAATCCCATTATATAGAAATCTAACTGTATTCATAATTAAAAGTCCAGTAAATAGCTCAAATCGTAGAAAGCTAAATCATAAATAGATGAAGAAATGGTTGTCGTTCAATTACTCAACAAACCCGGAATCTAAGATCGAAAAGCAGAGATCCTATTTTTTATTGTAGACCTGATGAGTATGGAGATCGAATCCGAAAGTTTGTGAGAACTACGTTGAAGTTTGTTGTTTCTTTCCCTCGACATCAATTTACATTTTCTACTCCAAAACACTTTACCTTAACGGAGAAAATAGGAAAGATTGGAATATTCCAGTTCATTAGAGATAACAAAAATATCAGCCAAAGCGACGATGTTGCTTTGTATTTCTTTGTAGACGAACATTGAATCCGGTAAGAGGTACTATAAACATAAGAAAAAAAAATATAATGATTGACAGTACAAGACATTTATTTTATAAAATAATATATATATTTTTACAACATTACATATTATACGTATGTTTTTTAGAGAGAATTAATTTGAACCCGGATTTGGTGAAAAGGTAATAGAGGTGAGTACCATTGGCCCCCTTGCTTCTTCTCACATATATATGTGTGTGTGTCTTGTTTCAAAATTTTTATGAAATATTCACAAAAATTTTACTCATAACATTTTTGTATAATCTAAGAAAGCTACTAATCCTCTTGCTTCTCTCAAAAGAAAAGTATGTAATGGACCATGATTCTAGACTAAATAACATTAGTTTGTTAAGTGTTAGAGATTGAAAGACCAATATATTGTTTACTTGATTAGTTTTAAACACATCCTACAAAAATATATTGCACATATCCTAGGTATTTACTAAATAACATTAGTCTGTATGTTTGTTTTTGTTGCATTTTCTGATTTACATATAGGTACATTACAAGTATGGTTACTTTTTAACATTGATTTGTACTCATTACCTACATACGGAGGGGCTGTTAAAATTTCTGCCTATACATGTTGCTATATTTGAAAATTTATGATTGATAATAATAGTTCATAGGTTTTAGAAAGTACAAAGCTAAACAATAATAATGGTGCTCCAATGCATCATAATACAACAAAATTGATTTTAGTCTATAATTTTATTACAATAATAAAATAAAAAATAACCAAAAACAAATAATAACAAAAACCTAAAAACAAAATATTACCAATAAAAATTGTCAATAATAATAATGATTTTTAATTACAAACACCATACAAAAATTATACTTAATATAATTAAAATAAAACAATAGAAAAAACAATTCCGTAACATAGAGCTGGGCACTATCCTAGTAATAATAAAGACTTTACTAAAAATACCAAACAAATAAGAGATCGTTTTGTAGAAATTATAGATATAAGAACACAAATATAAAGAATATCTCTCTTTATTTGCTTAAGAAAATCTCTCAAAACTTAAACTTTCTTTCTTAGATATCTCTCATAACTCATATGTTATGCTATTTAGATACCTCTTAAATATTTACTAAATGGATATCATATAAAACAGACACTGAAGATTGCGCTAGCTTTTGCATTTGCTCTGTTTTCGCTCAACACTCATATCTAGAAATTAAGTATTGTTATCATTGTGGTTCTAATGGTGCTCTAAGGAGGTAGAGTGCTTGATTAGTGCTTTGCTCTGCGTTGAAAATTGGTTTCATCGAAATAAAATAACTCAATTGAGTCTTTGTTTTTTTTTTTTTTTCTGTCTTTACTTCTTCGTCTTCTCTAGACTTTGATTATTGGTATAGCGTTGCTCTGATTTTTTCCAGTCATGAACGATTTTTCAAATTTGTTGACAAAAGGAACCAACGGGTCAAGGACAAGTTGCAATTGTTTGACAATGCCTCATGGACGTGAATATATGCATATACAAACACACTAGCTTGCTGTCCTAAACCCAAACAACATCTGATCTTAGAAAAAAATGAAACTCAAAAATCTATTGGTTATCTTTTGTTTTCTTCTTATAGGCTTTCCTGTTGTGTTTGCACCATGCGGAGAAACTGGCTTCTTTAAACCTGGTGATAGGTATGATACAAACCGTCGCCTTCTCCTCTCTACTCTAGCTTCTAATGTCACGGATCGAGGCGACTTCTTCAGCAATGCAATTGGCCAAGGCCATGATCGGGTATATATTCTCGGGACGTGCATCTCAGGTGTTGAACCAAAGGTTTGTTCCGATTGTATCGACCTTGCTTCTAACGAGGTGATAGAAGAATGTACCAACCAAGCAGAAGGCCTCGCCTGGCCAGAAAATGGAACTTTTTGTATGGTGCGTTACTCCAACCGTTCTTTTACTGGATCACTCGAGATCGAACCAAAGTATACTATGTACAAAGTTGGAGATATCGGATCCACGGTAACAAACTTTGATAAACTGTGGGACGACTTAACAAGTCGTATGATAGATAGAGCTACTTCATGGACATCTGAACGCATGAGCTATGCAGCTGAAGTAGTTACTTTGACGTCTTTCAGGAATTTATACGCAATAATGCAATGCATACCGATCATATCTTTAGGGGACTGCAACTTCTGTTTAACTGCAAGTGTCAGAGAATACCAATCATGTTGTCATGGGAGACAGGGTGGGGTTGTTTTTCGTCCTAGCTGCGTTTTCAGATGGGAGATTTATCCCTTTTCTTCTGCCTTTAACGTTACTTCAGCTCAACCCCCAATATCACTCCCACCTTCGGTAGGCAAAAGGAACACCAGAACCAAGGGAGGTACGTTGCACTACTGTTGCCCCATGATTTAAAGAAGGCTTATATCATACTCACACACACAGCTGCCTGCTATTCTGGTTTTTGCAGGAATCATTGGAATCATTATTGGTCTCGCCTTTGTGATAAGTGTGCTGCTTGCTCTAGGGTTTTCTCTTCATAGGAGGAGAAGAACATACCAAGAATTTGCTAGTGAGTTCTCCATGGTTTGGCCCTCTGTCAAATTACGAGTTTTAGGATTATAAACGTTTTCAATTAGTTGTTCGTCACTTTCTCTGTTTTTACTTCTCATATGGTTTTATTTCTCTTTCAGGGAGGTCAAGGACGACTTATGATACTACATTACCAGATGATGGTAAGACACTATACACCACTCTTTGCGCTAAACCTGTTAATGTCTCTTAAGCTCCAACATAACACTATGTATGCTTTCAGCTGCTGCAGATGATATTACAACTTCAGGTTCACTTCAATTCAAATTTAAAACTATTGAAGCTGCGACAAGTAATTTTCAAATGACTAACAAGTTAGGTCATGGTGGATTTGGTGAAGTTTACAAGGCATGCTTAATGTTCTTAAACTATTCTCAACTACTAGTTTGTGTTATAAACTTGTTGCCAAACAAAAAAAAAAGATAATAAATTCTGATAGTGAGTGAAGATCATATGAATTGACAGGGAACATTCCCCAATGGAGCAGAAGTTGCGGTGAAGAGGTTGTCTAAAACTTCAGGTCAAGGTGAACAAGAATTTAAGAATGAGGTGCTTCTTGTAGCAAAGCTCCAACATAAAAATCTGGTTAGACTTCTCGGGTTTTCTGTTGAAAGAGAAGAAAGGATACTTGTGTACGAGTTTGTGCCCAATAAAAGTCTCGATTACTTTCTCTTTGGTATGAAAAAAATTTGATAGACGTATAATATCTAAAGTTTAGTTATCAATCTCTGTCTAGTGATACTATGTATCGGATTTGCAGACCATAAAAAGAGTGATCAGCTGGATTGGAAAAAACGTTACAACATTATCGGGGGAATCACTCGTGGGATTTTATATCTTCATCAAGATTCACGGCTCACAATCATACATCGTGACCTCAAAGCGAGTAACATTCTCTTAGATGCTGAAATGAACCCGAAAATCGCAGATTTTGGTATGGCAAGGAATTTTAGAGTGGACCAGACTGAGGACAATACAAGAAGAGTAGTTGGAACATTGTAAATAACTGTTCATTCAGTAATAATCTGTCTGTCCTTTTTTGTTTCTGACAAAACTGAAAGTGATGTGTGCTTGTCTTTTGCAGCGGTTACATGCCTCCCGAGTATGTGGCCAAAGGGCAGTTCTCGATGAAATCTGATGTCTATAGCTTTGGAGTATTGATTCTGGAGATCATTGGTGGAAAAAAGAATAGTAGCTTCAACGAACAAGATGGCTCAATTAGCAACTTGGTCACATATGTTAGTACTAAAAAAAGCCAAATGCAATCTTGAATTTCTTTCTATTCATATTAACAGGTGGTCTTGGACTTAAACATTGGTTTCTTGTCAAATTAATCAATAGGTTTGGAGGCTTTGGAACAACAAATCTTTTTTGGAACTCGTAGACCCGGCCATGGGGGAGAATTATGATAAATATGAAGTTATTAGATGCATCCATATCGGGTTATTGTGCGTTCAAGAAAACCCCGCAGATCGTCCAACCATGTCTACAATATTTCAAATGCTCACTAATACTTCAATTACCCTACCTGTTCCTCAACCACCTGGATTTGTCTTTAGGGTCAGATCAGGGCCAAACCCATTAGCCGAGAGATTGCAGCCTGGTCCGTCCACTTCCATGTCCTTTGCTTGTTCCATTGATGATGCATCGATCACGAGTGTTAGTCCTCGTTGAAATTAGATGTTAATGATAATATGTAAAAAAATTTGCAAGTCAAATGTTTAAATAGTCACTCCTTATTAACTATCGTAGAAATTCATGTTTTGATTGATGGAAGTGCACATATTCTCTGAGTCATCAATCTAAAGAAAAGAAAAAAAGGGAAAGAAGAGTTGTATTAAGTCCTCTGTCTCGTCTTCTTCATAATCTTAAGTGCCATTGCTGTTTTTGTGCAATATTGTGTGGCGCACAACTCAGTCAGAATCTAACCAAGGTAGCAAACTTTATTGGTGATTCAAGATTCAGAAATGAAACTATACCCAAATGAATCTACTCTTTAAGTCAAAATAGTTACTAACCCTTTTTACAACTTTTACACATTCTCTAACATAGTTTATTTCGGTGGAGAAGAATTATTCTCTCTCGTCTTTAATTTTGATGAAAAGCCAAGTCAATCGAGAATAACCCAATGAACATGGAGGCAAATAAATATTTGATGTATCTCCTCTATGGATTTACACTTAATAGTAGCGTTAAAATTTGTTTGCATCAATATGAATTCTCTTTTGTCTGACCATCATTCTACTAGTCAAATTTGTTTATTTTTGACTAGGTCAAGTCACACGTGGTAAAGACCATTCATAACGAACGGAGAATAAAATTGAAGACTTTTACAAAAATAGGAAGAGAACATACTACACAACGACGACAACGTATTCTTCTTGGTGCCACATGTAATTCCAACAAATGTTTTCTTGTTTACTACGGCTCGACTTTAAAATTGTAAATAAGTCAACGTAAACCGGAAACTTCTATTATGAATGTCTACTCTATTTTGATATTATATTATGAATGTTAATTTACTAAACCGATATTACATAAACCGGAAACTTATCGTTTCCGAATCAGTTTTGACTACTCCTCTGTTTCTCCTCATTCATTTCGGGGAATTAGGGTTTGACATTTTTGGTTCCATTAGCGGTCCAGGATTTAAATTGCTCTTCCTTAGAGATTGATGTGTTGCTCGTCTTTTAATCACTGAAATTAATGAGTCCTTCGTATTTTGTATCTATTTCGTCTTCTAGTCTTTGATTGTGTGGCTACTCTCTAGCTTAATCTATCTAGACTTGGTCAAACGTTTCGGCTTCTCATTGCGAATCTTTTTTGTGTTTTTTGTTTTTCTATGTGCCACGTCTTATTTAAATAATTTTAGAAGTCTTTGTCAAGTCCCAACTTCTTACGCTTGACTCAACCTTGGTAGCTTGTAGTATGACCTACCGTGTGTGTATGCAGGTTTAATGACCACTGTTCTCAGTTTGACGAATTCAACACAAGATATTTCGGAGAGAAACCTCCATCTGCTGTTTAAACCGGTAAGAAGCTGACAGATAAAAAGATTTTTTTTTTGCTTCTGCTACAATCTTTAAGGAAATATGAAACAGAGTATCCTCTGTTTTTTCCTCATCGTAAACTTCAATATTTCTTCAGTTCCCGCACAAACATGTATGAACAGTGGGAATTTCACACCCAACAGTACATACGACAAAAATCGCGGACTCATCCTCTCATCTCTTCCTTCTAATGTCACGGCTCAAGTCGGTTTCTTCTACAATGGTTCCATCGGACAAGAACAGAACCAAGTCTACGCAATAGGGATGTGTATCCCAGGGTCAGCTCCAGATGACTGTTCTAACTGTATCAAGAAAGCGTCTGATGGATTGATACAGAGGTGTCCTAACCAAACAGAAGCTTATTCATGGCACGGTGAGCCCACGCTTTGCCATGTGCGCTACTCCAACACTTCTTTCTCTGGATCTGCAGATATGGAACCGTCTTTACTGGTCAGCAACACTGAAGATGTCAACTCAAATCTAAGCCAATTGAGTGAAATATATAACGGAGTAATCTTTCGTATGATTAATGCAGCCTCCACAGCAAAAAGCACACTATCGTCTAGTAATAATTTTTACAATGCTCCAATTTCTGCCGTGTCAGCTTCCGAGAATATATACGCATTGATGCAATGCACGCCTGATCTTTCTTCTGATGATTGTGAAAGTTGTCTCCAAGAAAGCACAAATGACTATCAGTTATGCTGTTCTCAGAAGCAAGGAGGTACTGTTATGCGGCCAAGCTGCTTTTTTCGTTGGGATTTGAAAGCATTCTCCAATGCTTTTGGTGATATTATGGTGGCTCCTTCTCCTCCTCTGCAGCAACCTGGCAAAGGTGATACTGCACATTCTGCAGATACTGGGAAAATCTCAACCGGAGCTTTAGTGGCAATTGTGGTTTCCATTGTAGTAGTCGTCTTGATGGTCATCATCTTCTTAGTACTGCGTGCTCAGCGATCTTTTGTATATTTCTCAAGGAGGAAAACAAATCAACAATTTGGTTTTGATCAATGTGAGTGTTGGTCTTAAGCTTTTCTTTTTCCCCCTTAGTTTCTAAAACATTCAGATGATGATAAGTTTTGTTGATATGATTTGATTTTGCAGCTGGTATTACTGTACACTCCCTCCAAATCGATTTTAACATAATTGCAGCTGCAACAAACAACTTTGCAAGGAGTAACAAGCTTGGTCAAGGTGGATTCGGTGAAGTTTACAAGGTGTCATATCCGTAGCTTTCTTGCCTCATCACTTGATAAAACGATGGAATTACAAAATCAAAGTAACTCTCTTTGCTGCTATGTGTAGGGTACGTTGCCTAATGGAACAGAAGTTGCAGTGAAGCGGCTATCCAAAGAATCAGCACAAGGTGCACTAGAGTTTAAGAATGAGGTTGTTGTTGTTGCAAAACTCCAGCATAGAAATCTTGTTAGGCTTCTAGGGTTTTGTCTTGAAGGAGAAGAAAAGATACTTGTTTACGAGTTTGTCCCCAATAGGAGCCTCGATTACTTCCTCTTTGGTATGTGCAAGCATATATGATATATCATGATATTTTGATATGCTTCTCGAATTGAAATCTAAAATAGCCAATAACTCTTTTTGTATGTGCAGACCCAAGAAAGCAAGGGCAGTTAGATTGGACAAAGCGGTACAACATTATCCGGGGTATCGCTAGAGGAGTACTATATCTTCATCAAGATTCACGTGTAACGATCATACATCGGGACCTCAAAGCCAGCAACATTCTCCTTGATGCAGATATGAACCCGAAAATTGCTGATTTTGGAATGGCAAGAATTTTTGGAATGGACCAAAGTGGAGCTAATACAAAGAGGATAGTTGGAACACGGTATGTGAATTACTTGATATCATCTACATACAACTGATAGGGGTCAGTAACATACTTAACTTCTCTTGTGTGTTTGTTTACTCTTGTAGCGGTTACATATCCCCTGAATACGTGACGCGAGGCGTATTCTCAACAAAATCTGATGTCTTTAGTTTTGGAGTCTTAGTTCTTGAGATTATATGTGGTCGACATAACATATTCTCCAACGAGTCAGATACTACAGCTGAGAATTTAGTCACATATGTAAGTTCGAAAGAACTAAACCAACAATATAATTTTATCATTGAGTTCTTGATTGATGGTATAATATTGTTACAGGTTTGGCGGTTGTGGAGAAACGGGTCACCATTAGAGATCGTAGATCCAAACATATCAGAGAATATTCAGACCAATGAAGTGGCACGATGCATCCACATTGCGCTCTTATGTGTTCAGAAAGAACCAAAAGATCGTCCCAAGTTGTCGACGATCATGTTGATGCTAACTAGCAATACCCACCTTTTACCTACTCCTAATCCACCTGGATTCTTGTTTCCAAACGGAAGCAACCAAGAACGAGTACTGGAAAGCATAGAGATGAGACAGTCTATGATAGGGTCCAATTCTCATACTGTCAATAATGTAACGGTTTCAGATCTGGATCCTCGTTGAAGTTCATTGAGATGATTGTGACGTAAACCATGTTGCAGGAATATCACTTTTATTATGATATACATACTCGATCAACCTTCATGTACAGTACACTCTTTCTATCATTTCTAAATTTGTAATATGAGTTCTCTGTTATGTAAATCTTAAACAATACATCATGTGATGCATGAGCCATACCGGTTCCGTCAGTATGTGTGGTATTTTCTTCACATATTGTGTATTTGCTTATAAATCACTATGATAGTGATACATGAACGTTCTCATTTCTTATTATTATTATTTTGACCATTTTGTCGTATTTGTCTGTCACATATAATTGTTGGCATTTTGACTATTCCAAAAGAAAGGACACATAACTACAAAAATATCAAAGAGATAAGAATCGTGAAGACCTGAATGTGGCTTCAAATTCAAAAAGACCTGAATGGTTTACTTTGACTTTAATTTAACTTCTTGTCATCAAACACATCTTCACAACCCCATCCTCTGTTTTTAAAGAGAAGAACAAAGATATATTCATTCTATGATGTGAAACACAAATCTGAGTAAAAAAACCAATCATGTCTTCTCGAGCCTCTTTCATCTTCCTTTTCCTTTTCTCCTTCCTCACTAGCTTCAGAGTCTCAGCTCAATCAAAAAACGTTTGTTCAAATACAACAACGTATTCAAGAAACAGCACTTACTTCACCAATCTAAAAACCCTTTTATCCTCTCTCTCTTCCCCCAACGCTTCATACTCCACCGGATTCCAAACCGCCACGGCAGGACAAGACCCGGATAAAGTCACAGGACTTTTCCTCTGTCAGGGAGACGTCACGCCAGAGGCTTGCCGTAACTGCGTAGCCTTTTCCGTCAACGACATACTCAGTCGTTGTCCGAATGAGAAAGAAGCTGTGCTGTACTACGAGGCGTGCATGCTAAGATACTCCGACCAGAATATTCTATCGACCTTGAATGCTAATATAGAATGGAAATGGAGGATGTTGAACGCCAATATTTCAACCAACCAAGTAGACCGGTACGAAGATTTCGTGTGGTCCACGCTGAACCAAGCTGCCGTCGAAGCAGCTAACAGTCCTAGAAAGTTCTCTACGATAAGTGATAATTGGACCGCTCTCCAGACTTTGTACGGCATGGTTCAGTGCACTCCTGATCTTAGAAGAATAGACTGCTTGAGCTGTTTGCAACAAACCATTAATGGGATGCGTCTTAACAGAATTGGAGCGAGACTTCATTTGCCTAGTTGTAATTCAAGGTACGAGCTTTACGCGTTCTTCAATGAAACGCTCCTTAGAGCACCACCACAACAACAAGCATCACCACCTGGTGAACTCTCTTTACTTCTTTCTCCTCTATTCTCAAAATCTAACTCATCTGCCACTATCCGATCTCAAGAAAATAATCTTTGCAACGCAGGGAAAGATAGGAATTCAAAAGCTTTAGTGGCAGCCATTGTTATGCCTATTATAGTGGTTGTTCTGATTTTCATAGCTGGTTATTGTTTCTTTGCAAAGAGGACAAAGAAGACTTTGAATAATGCTCCAGCCTTTTATGGTAAAGATTCAAATGATTTTAACAGTCTTAATTAATTGGGTTTGATTATTGTCATTGAGCAGTTTTTTTTGTTTTTTGCTTGTTCTGATTACTACGACTTCTTTACTGTGCATCAGGAGATGATATGAAAACCATAAAGTTGCTGCAACTTGATTATGGAACAATACAAGCTGCAACTAATAATTATTCAGAAAATAATAAGATTGGTCAAGGTGGATTTGGTGAGGTCTACAAGGTACTATTGCTATTAATTCTTTAACTGCGCCTAAGGTTGTGTACTTTTTATTGACATTTTTTTGTCAAAGCATTTGGATAACGTGATGATTCTGATGAAAACGAATAGGGTACATTTTCGAATGGGACTGAAGTTGCGGTGAAGAGACTGTCAAAATCATCAGGACAAGGTGAAACAGAGTTCAAGAACGAGGTTGTTGTTGTTGCAAAGCTTCAGCACAGAAATCTTGTTAGGCTTCTTGGATTTTCTATTGAACGAGAAGAAAGGATACTGGTCTATGAGTATGTGCCCAACAAAAGCCTTGATTACTTCCTCTTTGGTCAGTTTGCATTTTCTGCTTTGTGTCAATGATTTTTTAGCCATAATGCTGAAACGTATGGTTGCAATCTTCTGATTTAACTCTAATTCAAGAACCTGGTTGTTATTGTTGCGCACACAGACAATAAAAAGAATGGTCAGCTGGACTGGACTCAACGATACAAGATTATTGGAGGGATTACTCGGGGGATTCTATATCTTCACCAAGATTCACGGCTCACAATCATACACCGTGACCTTAAAGCAAGTAATGTTCTCCTAGATGCTGATATGAATCCCAAAATAGCTGATTTTGGAATGGCAAGGATCTTTGGAATGGACCAAACCCAGGAGAACACAAGCAGAATAGTTGGTACCTTGTAAGTCTTCTACTTAACTTCTCATAAGTTGGAAGTGTGTCAAATTTTTGCCAATACATGTCGTTTGTTGTGGATTCCAGCGGTTACATGTCTCCTGAATATGCGATTGATGGCCAGTACTCAATGAAATCTGATGTCTATAGCTTTGGAGTGTTACTTCTTGAGATTATTAGCGGTAGGAAGAACAGCAGCTTCTACGAGACAGACGCAGAACTTGACTTGGTTACTTATGTAAGTTTTAAGGCAATAAAGTTTTTTTATTAGCTCTCTAACAATAAGCAATTGTTACAAAAAATATATTTATTGATTGATTTTTAGGCTTGGAAGCTTTGGAGTAACGGAAATGCTTTAGACCTTGTGGATCCAATTATCTTAGATAATTGTCAAAAGAGTGAAGTGGTTCAATGCATTTACATCGGTCTTCTATGTGTTCAAGAAGATCCTGCAGAACGTCCGACATTTTCAACCATTTTTGTGATGCTCACTAGTAATACTGTGACTTTACCAGTGCCTCGGCAACCTGGTTTTGTCGTGCATAGTAGACCTCCAAAAGACCCGCTTGAGTCATATCGATCTGTTGATGATACATCGATCACTGTGTTATATCCTCGTTGAATATTCGGTTAGCAGCTTTTGCCGCTGTAGAATTACCCCAAAGCAATTATTTACATATTTCTAGAGGTGGTGAAGCCAGTTTAGTTTTGGTTTGGCAATCTGGTTTTATATATAGAAACTGAAATTAAATAAAACCATATGTAATTCAATTTGGATGGTGTTGTCTGATGCAATTTTGAAGTTCGGTTCAGTATTTTTAGTTTGGATTGCTCTAGTTGATAATTTACAAATAACTTCTTATACAGCTTGCATGACCAAATTATATAGGAAAAAAAAACTTACCTATATAGTCAAAATATCCACAAAAAATATTATAGGACAAAATTAATATACAATATATAATCAAAATAATTGTGTATTCAACTAAATATTTTGGATGAATTTAAGAAAGTTATTATGATACTCCCTCCGTTTTTTTTACTTGTTGTTCTAGAGCTTTGCACACAAATTAAGAAAATAAATCAATGTTCTATTATACCACTTCTTTAATACATTTTCTAATTTTTTTATTGATCAAAAGGATAAAATTGGTATTTTTACCAAACATATGCATTGAAAACCTAAAATGACAAGTATTGGAAAACAAAATTTTTATTCTATGACAACTAAAAAAACAGAGGGAGTATAATGTAAAAATCTTCTCAAATTCTACTTACAATCATGAAATTAAAATTTTGTATTTTTAATTGCGTAAATCCTCTAAGCCACTTTATTTCAACATGAATTTTGAAAAGTCTTTTAAAGACCGGAATTTTAGTGACTTTAATGGATCTCATAAGTATTTTAATCAACAGTAGATATAAAATTTCTTCTACTAAAATTAGATGTAATTTACTTTTTTCTTCTCTCTGTTTCGTAAAACACAAATTAACACCCAGGTCCCAAGCCATGCATGATGCATGTTATGCAGAATCTCTGTTTTCGCTCAACTCAGTTATGGAAGTAAGGCCGCTTAGTTCTAATGGCACTCTTTTTTCTTGGTATCATTATTAATCCTAAAAATTAGATTTTAGTTTCTCTATGTAGAGTATAGACCTCATTGTCTATTCCTAAAAGAGAGAAGACTTTGGTTACAAATAGAAAAGAAAAAACAAAGAAATAATAATTATTTTGATTATTCAAAACAGAGGAAACTTGGTTAAGAAAAATATCAAAGAGATAATAATTGTGAAGCAGCAAATGAGTCACCCTATTTTCTGTCTTTTACTTCAAAGTCTTCCCGTCTTTAATATATTAATTTTGTCTTTTATTGTGAATCAGCTAAATGAGTCTTCGTATTTTTGTCTTTGATTTGAATGCTTTTGATTATTAGACAATAACGTCTCAAATTCTCCATCTTCTTTAATTAATGGGAGCTTCACTTTCACGATGTGAACCACAAAATGTATTTGACTGTCGACCGCATATTCAAGTTTAGGGAACACCGTAATTGAGTTTGACAAATTCAACATTTGGGAGTTCGCAAGAGAATCAAATATATTATTACAAAGACAAAGCTACAAAATCGCATAAAGGAAAAATATGAAACAGAGCAGTTTGTTTTCAATCCTCTGTTTTGTCCTCTGTGTTGCTTCAGTTTCAGCACAACAACAGTGCATGAACAATGGGAATTTTACACCCAAAAGTACTTACGACTCAAATCTCCGACAAATACTCTCTTATCTTCCTTCCAACGTCACGGCTGGAGACGGCTACTTCTACACAGGTTCCATCGGGAAAGAACCAAACCGTGTCTTCGCAAGAGGGATGTGCATCCCAGGATCAACTCCAGATGACTGTTCTGATTGTATCAAGAAAGCTTCTGATGGTTTGCTACGGAGTTGTCGTAACCAGACAGGCGCGTTTACATGGCCAGGTGAGCCCATACTTTGCCATGTCCGCTACTCCAGTACTTTTTTCGACGACATATCTACAGAGCTATACCCGCGTAAGGTTATTAACAACACTGAAGATATCAACTCAAATGCTCAAAAAGAGTTCAGGGCGATATGGGAAGGTTTATTGGGTCGTATGATCATTACAACCTCCAATGCAAAAAGCACACCATCGTCTAGTAGTAGCTATTACACAGCTGATGTTGTAGCCTTGACACCTTCCCAAAATATTTACGCTTTAATGCAATGCACGCCTGATCTCACATCTCATTCTCGTGATTGTGAGAGTTGCCTGCGACAAAACGTAGGTGATTGTGGTCAGGAGCAAGTTTGCATTGTTATACGTGCTAGCTGCTTTTTCCGTTGGGATTTAAAAAAATTCTCTACGGCTTTTGAAAATATTACGTTGGCTTCTCCCCCTCCTCCACTGCAATCTGACAACAGAGCCAAAGGAGCTATTGTGGTGTTTCTTGTTCCCATTGTTGTAGTAGTCATCATCATCGTCATCTTCGTACTGCTTGCTCGACGATATACTGGACTTTGCTGGACGAGAAAGAAAACATATCAAGAATTCGATTTTGATCAATGTGAGTGTTATTAATATGCTTTTATTTGGAACATTTATTACAACACTCTCAGCTGATGATAATTGTTTGCTTGGTGGTCTGATATCAGAGGGTACTGTGTCTTTGATTTTTTTTTTTTGTTTATGCAGCTGGTATTACAACTGTAGACTCCCTGCAGTTCGATTTTAAAACAATTAAAGTTGCAACCAAAAAATTTAGTGACAAGCTTGGACAAGGAGGATTCGGCGAAGTTTTCAAGGTGTCATTTCTGTACCTACTTGGTTTATCACTTGGATTTTACGGAATCAAAGTAACTCTTTACTTGTAGGGTACGTTACCTAATGGAATAGAAGTTGCAGTGAAGAGGCTATCCAAAGCATCAGCACAGGGTGAAGAAGAGTTCAAAAACGAGGTTCTTGTTGTTGCAAAACTCCAGCATAGAAATCTTGTTAGACTTTTTGGGTTTTGTCTTGAAGGAGAAGAAAATATACTTGTTTACGAGTTTGTCCCAAACAAGAGTCTCGATTACTTCCTCTTTGGTATGTGAAATATGCATAAATATATGTTATTCATGATATTTTGCTAGCTGATAATTATTTTTGTTAAGTACAGACCCTACAAACAATGAGAAATTAGACTGGAGAAAACGGTACAACATTATCCAGGGAATTGCTCGAGGAATTCTATATCTTCATCAAGATTCACGGCTCACAATTATACACCGTGATCTCAAGGCCAGCAACATTCTCTTAGATGCTGATATGAACCCAAAAATTGCTGATTTTGGAATGGCTAGAATTTTTGGGATGGATCAAAGTGGGGCTAATACAAACAAAATAGTTGGGACACGGTACGAACATACTATTACTACCCTTTATATGGCCTAAGTAGTGAAGCTTGAATAATCTAGTTTTTTACGGTCTACTTAATGTTGTTTGTGTTTGACTCTTGCAGTGGTTACATGCCCCCGGAATATGTAATGCAAGGCTTATTCTCAATGAAATCTGATGTCTATAGTTTCGGAGTCTTAGTTCTTGAGATTATATGTGGTCAAAATAACAGATTCTTCCAGCAGTCAGACACTACAACTGAGAATTTCGTCACATACGTAAGTACCAGAGAAGAACTAAGTGCTTTTAATGATGATCAAATGATTAAGAAAGAATAATATCTTTTACCTAGCCGTGGTTTTTATTTATATGTGCTGGATTGATGATTAAATTGCGTGACAGGCTTGGAGGTTGTGGAAAAGCGAGTCGCCATTAGAGCTCGTAGATTCAAGCATTTCGGAGAATTATGAGAACGAAGAAGTAACAAGATGCATCCACATCGCGCTCCTATGTGTCCAGAAAGATCCAAAAGATCGTCCCACCTTGTCGGAAATCTTGTTGATGCTCACAAGCGATACAATCGATTTACCCGATCCTCAACCACCTGGATTCTTAATTTCAAATAGACGCAACCAATTACGAGAGGGCCTCGAGTCTAGCCAATGTTTCTCTAGTGAAACAGCATTGGAAAGAGTTTGAGTACATAAACCATGGTCCATGCGTCAGGTACATTAGTATATATACTTCATCAAACGGTAATGTGTTACAACATTACTATCAGCTCTCTGTAATAATCCGATTTGTATTGTATGGGTCTATAAAATTTGATCAATATACCGAGGGACTCTTTTTTATAATTGATATAATATCCAATCCGGTTTACTTAATTAACTGGTCCTATATTAGGCCAAAACTCTAGTCTCTACGGTTATAACCTAAAACTCTCTAATAGTCATTTCACTATATTTACGTTTCTGATTAAATTCTCTAATAGTCATTTCACTATATTAGTCATTTCAATTACTAATTATTTTTTAAAGAACACAACCTCAATCCACCCTCTTCTTTTGGTATACCACATTGTTAATAAATAAAACAAATTAGTTTGATATCTAATTCTAAACAAATAAATTTTTATTGACTTTTATCATTGACTTTGACTATGATACTCGCTTTCATGACCGTGTGTCTGTAGTAGCAAATTCAAAGCATGTTATGTTATTTTGACAAAATAAAAATAAAAAAGGACCACTGTTTATCAAGTTAACAGTTGACGAATTCAACATTAGAAAATTTTGGAGAGAAACTTCTATGTTGTTGTTTAAAGTTTAAACTGGTAAGAAACGGACAGATGCATAAACACTAAACACAAAGATTTGGCTTTTACGATAATATGGAAGAAACAATGAAACAGAGGACTCTGTTTTCAGTCCTCTGTTTTGTCCTCATAAGCTTCGGTGGTTCTTCAGTTTCAGCTCAAACATGCAAGGAGAACAGGGGGACTTTCATACCTAACAGTAGTTACGACGTAAATCGCCGTCTCATCCTCTCTTCTCTTCCTTCCAACGTCACGGCTCAGGAGGGTTTATACTACAACGGTTCGATCGGACAAGAACCGAACCGTGTCTACGCAGTTGGGATGTGCATCCCAGGATCAACTTCAGAAGACTGTTCTGATTGTATCAAGAAAGCTTCTGATGAATTTTTAAAGAATTGTCCTAACCAAACAGAAGCGTATTCATGGCCAGGTGATCCCACGCTTTGCTATGTGCGCTGCTCCAACACTTCTTTCCCTGGATCTGCAGAACTTGACCCGCAGTTCCTGCTCTTCAACACTGGAAATATCAACTCAAATCTAACAGAGTTCACAACAATATGGGAAGGATTAATGGCTCGTATGATTGCTACAGCCTCCGCAGAAAAAAGCACACCTTCTTCCAGTGATAACCATTACACAGCTGATTCAACAGCCTTGACACCTATCCGGAAAATATATGCCTTGATGCAATGCACGCCGGATCTTTCTTCTCGTGATTGTGAAAATTGTCTGCGACAAAGCGCAATTGACTACCAGTCATGCTGTGGTCAGAGGCAAGGAGGTGTTGTTATGCGGCCAAGCTGCTTTTTGCGGTGGGATTTGTATACATATTCCAAAGCTTTTGATAAAATTACGGTGGCTTCTCCCCCTTCAGAACCTGCAGGTGATCAGAACAACTCGACTGACAATGGTTAGTCTTCCAGCTGTGGAATATCTATTATGATTGTAAGCAGAATTGAAATATATGAGATTGTGTTTTTGTGTGTGTTGTGAAAAGATAACAAAGGAATCTCAGCTGGAGTTGTTGTGGCTATTACCGTTCCCACTGTTATTTCCGTCTTGATACTGCTGGTTCTTGGATTTATTATTTTCCGGAGGAGAAAACCATACCAAAGAGCTGAGATAGAATGTTAGTTTCTTTTTGTTTTACCTCTTTATTGTTTTCCTTTCTTCATTATCAGCATGTATTGAAGGGAAAAATCGGAACATAACTAATACACACGTTCTTTGCAGCTGAAAGTGATATTTCAACTACAGATTCATTGGTATACGATTTTAAGACAATTGAAGCTGCAACTAACAAGTTTTCAATGAGTAATAAGCTCGGTGAAGGTGGATTTGGTGCGGTTTACAAGGTAAGAAACTCTCTGTTTTCCATTTTTTAAAAGTTAATATAGGTTAATGGTAATAACTGATAATGTTTGTTTCATTCAATGGTATGTGTAGGGTAAGCTTTCTAACGGAACTGAAGTAGCTGTGAAGCGACTGTCGAAAATGTCAGGACAAGGCACAAGAGAGTTTAGGAACGAGGCTGTTCTTGTGTCGAAACTTCAACACAGGAATCTGGTTAGGCTTCTTGGTTTCTGTTTGGAAAGAGAGGAGAAGATTTTGATCTATGAGTTTGTCCCCAACAAAAGCCTTGACTATTTCCTATTTGGTATGGTTCCCTTCAATAGTGTTTTCCTTATTAGAAAGATCCTTCTTGAGCTTTGACCTGATTGATTGTACATGGAGATGTGCAGACCCTGTAAAGCAAAGCCAGCTAGACTGGACCCGAAGATACAAGATCATTGGAGGGATTGCTCGAGGGGTTCTGTATCTTCATCAAGATTCACAGCTCAGAATCATACATCGTGACCTCAAAGCCAGCAACATTCTCTTAGATGCATATATGAACCCAAAAATTTCAGATTTTGGATTGGCAACTATTTTTGGAATGGAGCAAACTCAAGGAAACACAAACAGAATTGCTGGAACCTAGTAAGTTCATAGTAGCTGACAACAAACAAAGTTCACTGAATTTTTTATTGCATATTAACGGAATTGTATGTTTTTCAGCGCATACATGTCTCCCGAGTATGCAATGCATGGTCAATACTCCATGAAATCTGACATTTATAGCTTTGGAGTATTAGTTCTTGAGATTATAAGCGGCAAGAAAAATAGCAGCGTCTACCAGATGGATGAAACTAGTACTGCTGGAAACTTGGTCACTTATGTGAGCATATATCTAGTCCTCAACTTTCAACATTTTATCATGTTTACACAGATGACCAAAGGTTCTTTATTGTTCATTGTTTTAGGCTTCGAGGCTTTGGAGGAACAAGTCACCATTAGAGCTGGTGGATCCGACGATTGGAAGAAATTATCAGAGTAATGAAGTCACTAGATGCATCCATATCGCGCTCTTGTGTGTTCAAGAAAATCCAGAAGACCGTCCAATGTTATCAACAATCATCTTAATGCTCACTAGCAACACTGTCACTCTACCAGTGCCTCGCCTACCGGGATTTTTCCCACGTAGTAAGCAACTGGACCTGGTATCCGAGGGATCAGAGTCTGGTCAGTCTACTACTAGCAAGTCTTTGCCTCATTTAGTTCGTAAACAGTGATATGTTTTCGTAATCATATCTGAAAATTTAATTTTTTATTTCTCCATGGACATAAGATATATTGCATGTTTCTCTGTAATTATATGTTGTTAACTGTAAAATGCAATGGTCAGTACTCAGTTCTATAAGGAATAAGGATCGCTTCTTTGTCAAGTTCTTACAGAAGTAAAAACTGCAATTTAAGACAATATTTACAGGTTTAATTTTTTATACTCTTCAACCTGAATCAAATTCTCTGCTTTATCATTGTGTAAGCTTAATTTGGAGAAAAAAAAAACTGTTACGTCTTCGAGAAGAAACATGTAAATGGTATATATCTCATGCATGTTGTGGTTACAATTATACTCAAAATATTCTTTAACAAAACAACTAAAATTATTTTCAACACCAATAGATTCAGGAATCAGGCAGACAGGCATGAAGGTAATCATTCATCTTCAACGAGGATATAAATCTGTGATCGTTGCATCATCAACAGACCCTATAAGAGACCTGGTCGTTGAAAATGTATCAAGCGGGTCTTTTCCAACTCTACTCTGAAAGAAAAGACCTGGTTGCCTAGGTACGGGTAAAGTCATAGTGTTACTAGTGAGCATCAGAACAATGGTTGACAATGTTGGACGCTCAACAGGATCTTCTTGAACACATAAAAGACCGATATGCATACATCGAACAACTTCACTCCTTTGGAAATTATCTGCAATAGATGCATCCACGAGTTCTAATGGTGTCCCGTTACTCCAAAGCCTCCAAGCCTAGAATATAAATAGATCAATCAAACACTTACAACTAAAGGTAAATATGGAACTTGATTGGCTCAAAACTTACATATGAGACCAAGTCATGTGCTCCGTCTGTTTGGTAGAAGCTGCTATTCTTCTTTCCGCTTATAATCTCAAGAACTAACACTCCAAAGCTATAGATATCAGATTTCATTGAGTACTGACCATGCATTGCATACTCGGGAGACATGTAACCACTGTAACCCACAGCAAAAAATTATATTAACAAAAGAATGTTCAGAAAACTTGAACTTATGAGAAGTTACGAGGAAGACTTACTAGGTTCCAACTATTCGGCTAGTGTTCTCTTGGGTTTGGTCCAATCCAAAGATCCTGGCCATTCCAAAATCTGCAATTTTAGGATTCATATCTGCATCCAAGAGAATGTTACTAGCTTTGAGGTCACGGTGTATGATTGTGAGTCGTGAATCTTGATGAAGATACAGAATCCCTCTAGCAACTCCACCAATTATCTTGTATCGTCGAGTCCAATCCAGCTGACCTTGCTTTGCAGGGTCTGTGCATATTCATACAGTTAGCTCTAAAGATTTGCAACCTCAAGTGTCAAGAATCATTGAAACAATGCAATAAAATTCAACTAACCAAAGAGGAAAAAATCAAGGCTTTTGTTGGGCACATACTCGTACACGAGTAACCTTTCTTCTCCGTCTAGACAAAACCCGAGAAGCTTGACCAAATTTCTATGCTGAAGCTTTGCAACAACAACAACCTCGTTTTTGAACTCTACTTCGCCTTGTCCTGATGACTTTGATAGTCTCTTCACCGCAACTTCAGTCCCATCCGTTAACGTTCCCTGTTATTTATATCAACATCATCCTCTTATCCAAACGTGTTGGCTTAAACTTTCCAGAAAAGAAAACAGCTCAAGGGAACTATCGTTACCTTGTAAACCTCACCAAATCCACCTTGACCAATCTTATTACCCGCTGCAAAATCATCAGTTGCAGTTTGAATTTTTTTATAATCAAGCTGCAGTGAGTCTGCAGTTGAGATATCGTCTCCTGTTTCAAATGAAAGTCTTAGAAGGCAGGAAAAAAGAAGATGGCCATTGACATTAATCAATATTCAAAATCTAGAAAGACTGTGAATCATTTGAAATCTTTACCATCATATGCAGATGTTGTGTCATAATAACTCTTCTTTGCCCTTTTTGCAAGGATACAATAACCAGCTATGAAAAGCAGAACAGCCACTACAATAGGTACAACAATGGCTACCACTAACACAGTTGAATTCCCACCTTTCCCTGCTTTCCAAAGATCAGTTGCTTAAGATCAGACGAAAAAAACGAAACTTTCCCTATTAACATTGCTAATTTCAAGAAATCAGGGGGAAAGAAACAGAGGACGAAGACAGATTAGATCATGAAAGACACATAGCAAAGCGAAATTATGTCGAAAGGATGAAACTTTCTATTAAATTAAAAGTTAAAAAAACAGAGGAATAAGACAGAGCATTTACCAGTTCGAGGAGGAGCTGACACAGGAGGAGCAGAAACCGGCGGTGGTGAAGGTATTGTAATGGCGGATTCGTTGTAAAACGGGTAAAGCTCGTATCTTGAATTACAGCTGTGCATAATAAATCTTCCCCCAATTTTGTCAGTGGGTAATTGATTGATG
This sequence comes from Camelina sativa, assembly GCF_000633955.1. NCBI lineage: Eukaryota > Viridiplantae > Streptophyta > Magnoliopsida > Brassicales > Brassicaceae > Camelina > Camelina sativa. The sequence goes on from NC_025694.1 coordinate 8,564,170, forward strand.
TTCTGTTGAAGACAACTCAAACAGTCTTGTCTCGTCAGATCAGGAGTGCACTGAACCAGTCCGTACAAACTCCGCAACCGAGTAAAATTGGCTGTTCTTGCATTGAATTTTCTGGGACTGTTGGCAGCTTCAGCGGCGGCTTGGTTCATAGTGGACGCGACCAAGTCTTTGAATTGGTCAAGTTGGTTAGATGTAACGTTTTGGGTGTTCCACATAGTCACTCCTCCACCGGTGCTTAGGGTTGAGAGTATACTCTCGTTAGAGTATCTGAGCATACACTCATCGTAATAAACCACGACTTCTCTCTCCTTAGGACACCGATTTAAAGTGTCGTTGACGGCAAAGGTGACGCAGCGACGGCAAACTTCCGGCGACAAGTCACCACGGCAGAGGAAAAGCCCAGTGACCCTGTCGGGAGCTTTCCCGGCTGTGGCGTTTTGGAATCCGGTGGAGTAAGGTGCGTTAGGGGACGAGAGAGAAGACAAAACGGTTCTGAGATTGGTCAAGTAAGTGCTGTTTCTTAAATACGTCGTCGTATTGGGACAAATATGGTAGAGGTAAGTGTGATCTTGATTTTGAGAAGAAACTTTGAAGCGAGTGAGGAAGAAGAGAAAGCAAAGGAAGATGAAAGAGGCGCGAGAAGAAGACATAATTTGGCTTTTCTTGATTTGTTGTGTCTTCCTAATCAAGAAGCTTTTGGGAAGTGGCGATATATGAATCAATAATTTGATATGTTTTTATTGCGTGTCTCTCTTCTCTGTGGCTTAATGTAGATAGCGTGAAACAGAGGATGGTTATGTGAAAAGTGACGACGAAAAGTCTAAGGTCAAAGTAAACGCGTTTGTATTGAATTGTCGGGTCCAATCCAACAACTTGTGTTGAGCTCCCTACTAATTTAATAATTTGGGGAAAAATAATTTATGTAACTAGAAGAAACTATAGAACAAAAAAAAAAATGTATTCAATTAACATGATTATCAAAACATTTAACTCCAAATTTACGGTTTAAACTCTAAAAATATAAATTCTTACGTGAACTACACTCGATATGTCATTGCGGAGAAATAGACTTAGTCTATTAGACTATAGGTGGAGATATTTGAGGAGAAATAAAATGTAGCATGACATGATTACAAAGTTCAAACATCTTAATTACTAGTACAATTCAGATATATAGTATATAATTCTTTTTTAATATTAGGCTTAGATTTCTTTTCATAAAATGTCGTAGTATGTTTTTTTTTGTTGAATATATAGACTTGACTTTTGAAATCTTTGTTGACTCTTCTTTAAAGAAATACTCTGGGGCCGGAAAGTTGTATCGCTATGTTGAGAAGTATACTGACCAAATACGCTAGTTATTTATAAATTTAGCGAGACTAATTAATTACCAAACAAATTTATTCTTTTTTGTTTTCATAATACTTTTACTCGGGAGGGTTCAGTAACATAATAATATTCCACATGACGCCGTTCCATTTAATAATTACGAAATCTCATTCGTGATTCATGTTTTCACCCAATTACGAAATCTCATTCGTGATTCATGATTTAGTATGTTTTAAACAAATTTTCCTTTCTTCAAAAAAGAAAAAAAAAAAAACGAATTTTCCTTTCATAAGCTCTATCGTCTAGTTGCAAAGTTCTTTGTCTATGAGTTTGTATAGATATATGGAAATTAATATTGATCGATTGCCCCTTTCTCACTTTGTTGCAATACAAATTTCGTTTAAAAAAAAGAGCATTAGCTACAAATAAGGAAGAATGGAAGAAAGAAAAAATGAAAAAAGGAAATATAATGAAAAACCAGATTTTTTGACAAAAGTAAAAATTTGGTAAATCTTTTATTTTTAGTTTATAGGTTCTCATGTCCAAGTACAAAACGGTAAAGACAGCGACGCTGTTCCGTAAGGTAATGCATGATACGGGCATATGAGAACTCCGTCATGACTTCTTCGTGAAGAAGACTTGACATAGTTAATCTGTGACCTATACTTTAGGGTTATACAACTTCGATCGATTGCCCCTTTCTCAAGTATTCGTCACTTTTATCAAGAAATAAAAACGTAATCAAAGAATCTGAGGAAGAAGAAATTAATTACTGTTTAAAAGACAACCCTAAACTCAAGAAAAACAAACAATTTTGGCACGAATGTAATAATACATATATAATGGAAGAAGCTAGAAATCTGGAAAGAACGTGAGGTAAACAAACGAGACGATGAGGAGGATGTGATGACTACAAACTAGAGGAGGATGTGATTATATATATAAAAAAACCTAGAGACTCGTATGAGGCGGTGGGATACACACCAAAGCCCTTTTATTTTTTCGGGCTAATTGAAAACCCTATATACAGTAAGCACAAATTTTAAGATTATTTATGGGCCTGCCTATAAGACCGTAAAGAGGACTGCGTCAATGCTCGTTTTGAACTTTATTTTATTTTCTGACTAAAATATAAAATTTATTTAAAAAAAAAAACGTTTTTACATCAAGTGAAACATTTTGTAATATGCGTTGAGCAAATCATTAGTTTATAATAAAGTAGTGAAATAGTGGAAATCTTTAGGTTATCCTCAATGGAAGTTTTAGTGGAAAAGTAGAAAAAAAAATCAGAAAGAAAAGAAAAGAAGAAGAGCTCCTCTTATTTAGTATACTCGATTTTATATAAGAGGTTGTGACGTGTCATCGCATGGTTGGGTGAAGAGTTTTATTGAAAACCATTTTTTTTGGCCCGATTGTATTCTTTTCCTTCCTCTCTCTCACACTCTCTCTCGAATCTCTTAATCGAAGGAGATTGAATTGGTTGGAATCGTTGGAGATGGAATCGGAGGAGATTGGAATCGAAAGCTACGAGACGAGCAGAGAGGCCAACACTATAAAAAGCAGGCTTTGATCTCACTACCTCCACCGTCGAAACCTGATCCCTCGACTGCTGCTCTTGCTCAAGCTTACGCTCCCGGTCAGGTACCATCCACGAGAGTCTCGCTTCTAGTTCTCCCTCCTGTTATATATACAAATCTCCGGTGAAATTAGTAGTATCTGATGATAATGTTTTTTGTGTGTGTGTTGGATCGTTTATGTAACTTATATCTGGATGCATCTTGTTAGTCAATAAACTAGATAATTGTATGTTATATATAAACGGCCTTATTGGTGTTTATATAGGATGCATCTTGGAAGAGTATCAACATGCTTTGCATGATCAAATTGGTGTTGTTTGTGTTGTTGGTTCTTTCTTTTCACTCTCAATCTTTGTCAAAGCAACATCCTACTATCGAGAGTCTGCTTAACCGTTTAGATTCTCTACGACCAATTTGGTATGTACAAGAATCAGCAGCTAAAGGTCTATTGCAAAGAATGCTTCTCACACATTTTCGTAGCTTTGATTTCAGAATTATCTCAAAGGTTCTTCCTTTTTTTATTCTATTCCAAGCTTTGTTTATTTCTAACTTGGATTTCAGGATTAAAGGCACAACTGGAGTTGAGATTGCTTATGGCCTCCATTGGTATTTGAAGTATAAATTTAATGCTCATGTTTCTTGGGACAAGACTGGTGGCATTCAGATTGCCTCTGTTCCACAGCCTGGACACTATTGCCAAAATGTTGTTACATCTAGCTGTAAGGCATATACACGTCTTGGAATCAAACTTTTCTCATGTGTCAATGATTATGTAATGAATCACTCACGTCACATAGCTGCTCCTGCTTCTGCTTTCTTGTTTACTTCTAGATTCATATGTTTGGTGGGGATGGGAGAAATGGGAGAGAGAGATTGACTGGATGGCATTGCAAGGAATCAACTTGCCTCTAGCATTTACAGGGCAAGAAGTTATTTCAACTCCAGTTGTGGTAACGGGTGATAACATCTCTGCGTGGTAACGAAGACAAAATTCAATTTTTTGTATAAATGAAAGAACTCGGTTGGGTTCTTTTCAAAAGTTGTGCATGATTATCTTTGTTTAGAGCCTCTTGCTCGTTGTTGACTGCTTCTATTTTATGACAATGGTTACATTCTGGTTTAGGGTAGTGGTGCCTTAGTAGCGTGCGTAGTTCATGAGTAAAAGTCTGGACTCATCTCCATGTTTGAACTGGTCCGATAGGGGGAAAAAAGTAAAATTTTTTGCTTTAGTTGTATCCTTCTGATGGTGATAACAACCCTCAACACATCTCAGATGGTGGCTCTGAGGATAGAACATCTGTTTGATGTTCTCCTCTATGCCAGACTCGTTGAAACAAGGATTAAGGATATGGAAATCTCCAAACACCGGGTACTTCTCTTTTATTTTCTCTGCAAACTTGTTTTTGATGATCTCATATGCAGGCTCTGCGAAATAACTTAAGGTTGTACCCGAATCAATGATGGTTCCAGCACCACCATTTGATGAGAAATTCCATGTTTCTTCACGTATGTCATCAAGAGTTTCACCGTCAACTATAATGGATTTGATCTGTATATAGTAAAATGACTCCACAGAGTTCTCCTTCTCGTTCACAGAAGAAGTAAAATTCAGATTTGTGTGGTTCAGCAAATCCTTGTCTTCTCCAAAGATCAACTTGCTTCTTACATTGTACTTCTATTGTAATTTTTTTACGTTTTGTATGTTTAGAAATTAATTAAATGCAATATTTTCCTATTTTTATAAAATCTTAAATATTTAAAAATTTATACTACTTCTATTCTATTTAAAAAAAATTAATTTCAAAAAACTATATTTTCAAATATAAGAGACTCAAAATTAGATCTTACCATTGGAGGGGTTTTTTTAATTAGAAGATCAAAGATTCTTATTTTTTAAATAGTAAATAATATATTCATTAAAAAATTAAACAGTATATAAGAGACTCAAAATTAAACCCTCCAATAATGATGTCCTTAGAGTGTGGCGAACCAAATCTCCAAACACTCTGCATATCTCCTGTCATCTTGCTTCCCAATGGATAAGATTCTGTTGCGGACATCCTTGTCTAACCATCGGAGTAGGTGAGATGCAGAATAATCTATATTGTTTTGTTTTTGATTATCGATCAGCGTATTACAATGGCAACACTAAGTTTCTAGTTTTGTGGCCACTGAGCCACATACATAGCTAATATACACCGTTGCTACTGTTATATATCCACATAAAACTGAGGTGAATCCATAAAATTTAAACAGTCATTTTTCATTGATTTCAAAAAAAAAAGAAAAAAATGGAACCACGTTTGTAGCTAAAATAGCCATATGTATTGTAGTAGCCACTGCTAGCCATATAATTCAGTTGGAAACTGTAATTTAGCCAGAAAATTATTTTAGGTTATTCGTATAGAAGTATCTAGAAGATCCTTGATCAAAGAAGATATTATAAATATATTATAGAGATTTGTGTACATCTTATATGATTCTATTAGTTAGATCCATTCCCAATATAAATGTGTATTTTTATTTACAATAATACTATTGTATTTTATTTACAATATTGATTGGAAGCACTTAAACGTCTCTTCTAGAAACTAAATGTTCAATTGGTTATCAATCATCAAGGCAGTTGGAGAAGGTGTTTGGAATGAGTGATTGGAGTTAGTGGAAGGAAGAGATGGCTGGAGCTGATTTTGAGTGGTTGAGAAAGTGAAAATCAACCACCAAAAAATTGGAGCGTTTGACAACATCTGTTGCAAACAAAGTGATCAATTTTTTTTTCTTTTTGCATCAAACATTTGTTCAAAATGGCAAGTTTATTAAAAAGAAGAAGATGATAACGGGTTTGTGATAATGCACATAAATAAATTATATCTCAATGGATTTTCAAATTGACCCAGTAAGCTTTATGTTTTATTAATAGTTTTGGTTTTATCAAATTTTAATTGTTTTACAAAAAAGAAAAAAAAACACAATTTCTTTTAGTGACAAATTGACTTGTAAAAACTTATAATTAGCCTAAGAGACTAAATTACAATTATTTTTTTAAATATTTTAGATAATTATCACAACCACTAAAAAATATGATTTTATAATTTTTCATGTTGTAAAATATAATGTCTTCTTCCATATTTTTACTATATAATTAAATTAGTTTTAAATTATTATAATTTTTAATATCATTCCACTAATCAACCGCTATAATGCTACCAATCAAACTAAATACTCAACCGTTCTCTTTTACCACACCATATTTTCTATCCGCTATCTTTAACCGCTATCTTTTTAACCGCTATCTTTACAACCGCTCGTAATTTTCTAACCGCTTCGTTTAAACGTGGTCACCAATGAGACCCTATATGGTATCATAGCAGGTTTGCTCCCGGGTTTAGATCTAACGATCAAAGTCGTTTTTTTTTTGTTAAGCCAAGTGCTTCCACATTCAAGTTCATCATGAACCTCTGAATCTAAGCTATCAAGTTTCTCCTAAGCCAAGTGCTTTATCTTTTTATTTTTTTTTATTTTGTTTTTAAAGGAAAAAAAATGTTTTTATCATTCAAGCTTCTTATATATGAGCCTATGAATCAAGTCATGTGCTTCTTTAAATTATTAAAAAAAAAAACATCTTATTTTCCAGTTTCAACCTATGCTTCTACAAAAATTTATTTGTTACGTTTCAATTCAGTTTTTTTTTTTAAATCTGTTTTATTGTTTTCTCAAGCTATAATGCTTCTTTCTATGTAAAAGATTATTCACAAAAATATATGTGTATCGTAATCACTGATTCTTGCAGTATTGGTCGCAGGTTTGTCTTGCAGGATCTTTGATTATTAAATCACAACCCATCGATTCCATTCAATTCCATAGGGTAATTGATATGTTTTTGGGTTGACTCATGCATATACAATTTTTTATTGAGTCAACCGTGGCGTAAGATAATTGCAAATATATGGCACGAAGAAGAAAATGTCATATATTGAAAATCAGATAGATGCACATTTGGAACAACCAATAAAGAAAGGATTAACGTAAAAACAAAAATATTAAGACCAAGTAATAAAGAAAGCGAAAAGGAAAAATAGTAACGGATTGAAAAGTCCGGTCAATTGATTGGAAAAAAGCTAGCAGAGCAACACTATCAACGACGACGACGAAGATTAAACAAAAATACCAAGACTCGTTGGCTGCTTCACAATCATTATCTTATCTTTTGTAAACGAAGTATCGTCTACTCCAAACTGTGTATATGACAAAATAAAGAAAACAAGAACATGAATGTAAAACATGCAGTCAATTACATTGATGAAAGTCATGAAACATATTTTTACTGCAACATATAAAGAAAACAAGAGGAACATCGTGTAACGTAATACAACTGGACAACTAGGGCTGTGAAGTAGCTTTTTATGTTTATTTATTAACCGTTCACTTATTACTTTTCCTGTAAGAAAGAAACCGTAGGTTGTTTTATTTTTGAGTTAATTAGTTGACTGACAAAAACTGAAGAAGTGTTTAGGTATTAGAACATAGCTAATGAAATTCATTAAAAAAAAAAAAGGTGAAAATGTTATTTTCTTTTTAAATATCCTTCTCAAAATATATTTCAATTAATGCAACTCAAATTTAGACTGCGCGAATGAAGTTACACGTCAAGTAGAAGTCCTTTTTGTAGTTAAGCGTTGACGTGACTGGTAAGAAACTGTATAAGATTTACAAAGCATAGCACTCTTGATTTGAAAAAAGCCCAAAGGCATTCATCGCTAAGTGTTGGAAAATGTCTGCTTGTGGTTTTCTCTTCATTCTCACCTTCCTTACGAGCATGAGACCTTCTACACAACAACCGAAACCTGTTAGTTTTGATTGTCCTCCGGGGAGACATACTTACCTCAGAAACAGCACATATTTTTCCAATCTCAAAACCCTTTTGTTCTCTTTTTCTTCTGAAAAAAATCATTCATCCTCCAACAGATTCCTACGCCTTACAAAGGGACGAAACCCGGATATGGTTTTTGGACTTTACCTCTGCCGAGGAGACTTGTTGCCGGAAGTGTGCCGTGATTGCGTCAACTTCGCCGTCAAGGACATTTTGAGACAGTGTCCAAATGAGAGAGAGGCTTTGATTCATTACGATGAATGCATGCTGCGATATACTGACCGGGATATTCTCTTGGATCCTATAGCCACACCAGGAATCTTGATTATGAATCAACAAAATATTACGGTAAACGAATCAGAACAGTTCAATGATGAACTCCTTTCTTTAGTTAACGAAACTTCAGAGGAGGCTGCTGATAGCTCAAGAAAATTTGCGGTTAACAAGGGGAAATTCACATCGTCAGAAAACATTTATGTGATGGTTCAGTGCATGCCTGACCTGACAAGAGAGAATTGCTCTAGCTGTTTGCAAGAAACCATCAAGAAATTGCCTCGTGACAAAACTGGAGGAAGACTTCTCTGGCCAAGTTGTACGTTAAGGTACGAGCTTTACCCATTTTACAATAAAACCTTGCCAAGGTACGAGCAGTCAGCACGTTTAAGTCAAGCTCATACTCCTTCCCAGTCAGCACGTTTAAGTCAAGCTCCTCCTCCTCCTCCTACTCCTCCGCAATCAGAACGTTCAAGTCAAGCTCCTCCTCCTCCGCAGTCAGCACTTTCAAGTCAAGCTCCTCCTCCTCCTCCACAGTCTGGTAAGAGCCTCTCTCTCTCTCGTTTTATTTTTCTGGATTTGGGAAACTATATGCATGTCTTGTCTTATCAATGGTTTAACACAGGGAAAAATGGAAACTCAATCGTGATAATCATAGCAATTGTTGTGCCACTAGCTGTCTATATTCTTCTTTTTGCGGTTATTTCTAGCTTCCATGTGATAAGTTATAGAGTGAAGAAGGCTTATGAGACAGCAGCTGCAGATGATGGTAAAAAAAATCCTAAATAAACTAGTATTTGTTTACTTGGAAAAAGCTTTATGGAGTTTCATGATTTGGCAGATGGGGATGATATTACAACTGCTGGCTCATTGCAATTTGATTTTAATGCTGTTGAAGCTGCAACAGATAAGTTTTCCGAAAGTAACAAGCTTGGTCAAGGCGGATTTGGGCAAGTTTACAAGGTATATATAGTTGTTTAATTATTGTGTTCCACAAGGACCACACAGGGTAATGAATAATGATTTAGGTTTCAAATTATACATATATTTCTTTTTTCTTTTCTGTTTGTTAAATTATACATGCATATTCTATTCTTTGTAGGGCACATTCCCTAATGGATTACAAGTTGCGGTGAAGAGACTATCAAAAACATCAGGACAAGGTGAACAAGAGTTCAAGAATGAGGTTCTTGTTGTTGCTAAACTTCAACACAAAAATCTGGTCAAGCTTCTCGGATTTTGTCTCGAAAGAGAAGAGAAAATACTTGTCTACGAGTTTGTGCCTAACAAAGGCCTTGATTACTTCCTCTTTGGTCAGTTAATACTTCCTGATCCTACTGATAGTACTATTCATTAGTCGAACCCTTCATTCAATGTTGTTTGTTAACATTATAATTACCATGGTACAGACTCTACACTGAAAATCCAACTTGAGTGGACAAGACGGTACGAGATCATTAAAGGAATAGCTAGAGGAGTTCTTTATCTTCATCAAGATTCACGACTCACAATTATACATCGTGACCTCAAAGCGAGTAACATCCTTTTAGATGATGATATGAATCCAAAAGTTGCTGATTTTGGAATGGCAAGAATTTTTGGAATAGACCAAACAGAAGCCAATACAAAGAGAGTAGTTGGAACCTAGTAAGTTTTTTTCCCTTACTATATATATATTGCCTTTGTAGACCGTAACATGCATTAACTCAAGTTTTGAGTTTTGTCGTAGTGGCTATATGTCTCCAGAATACGCCATGTATGGCCAGTTCTCCATGAAATCAGATGTCTATAGTTTCGGGGTTTTAGTTCTTGAAATAATAAGCGGCAGAAAAAACAGCAGTCTCTATCAAATGAAAGACAGTGCTGGAAATTTGGTTACATATGTGAGTATGCGCCCTTAACACTTCCAATTTCCTGCTTCGTTTAACAATGATTTAACATTTCAGTTATTAAAATGTTCACTAGACTTGGAGACTATGGAGCAATGGATCACCAATAGAGCTTGTGGATCCATCTTTTCAAGAAAATTATCAAGTAGACGACATTACTAGATGCATCCATATCGCTCTACTATGTGTGCAAGAAGAAGCTGAAGACCGTCCAACCATGTCAGAAATCAACCAAATGCTCACCACTAGTTCAATCCCTCTCCCCATTCCTCAACCACCTGGTTTTTTCTTCCGAAGAAAACATGAACAAGTAGGATCAGGAACAGGTCCGTCGACAGGTTCGTCTGTTCTCTGTTCCATCGACGATGTTTCCATTACTCAAGTAACTCCTCGTTGAAGACAAAACATTTTACAAAGACTAATAAGCAACGACAATGAAGAAAGATTCTTCTTAGTTAATTGTTCATAATTTTCTTTTAAGTGCCACTAATAGTAAATTATACAAATATTTTCTCCTCCTAATTCATCTTCGTTTCTCTTTCTATTTCCCATTGTCTCTTTTTCTGATCAGCTAAATAGAATAACAAATAATTTCACTTTAGTTTTTTAAAAATAATGATAATAATTTTGTCCGAGATGATGCATCATCATGCATGCCATTCTTTTAGTGCATTCTTGATAATATCAAGTCAAGATTTCTTAAGCTCTTTTCAAGGGTCCATCAGTGAATTGCATTTATATAGAGTTGGAGGAAGATTTCTTGTGTTGAGTAATAAATCAATACTCTTCTTTTTCTCTTGTAAATTGTAAATTTAGAAACTAACTTAGATAACAATAGAAACCAGAATCAACATGATGTTACAGAAGTAGCATTTTCCATGGACTTATATGTAAGATGGATATGATCGTTGGATCTTCAACTGAGGTTCTAAATGAGCGATCGAGGCATCATCAACTGAGCAATGAAAAGAACCGTCTGGATCGGTTCAACTCTTCAAGAAAACTCCTTTCTGATTTGACTTTCTCATCTTGTAAGTAAATAATGCTAAAACAAGTAATACCAAGAAGATAATAATTATCGTGGGAACAACGATTGCCACGACTGTTCCTGCACATGCCCGATAGAGGCAACAATTGACACAAAGCAACATAAATCATCTAATGGTTAAATATGTTTCAAGCCTTTTTAAAATCATGGGGCAACAGGTAGACAACTTACCTCTCTTGGTTGTGTTGGTCTTGTGGCCTAGGTAAGGCGGGAGAGATGTTGGGGTTTGAGCTGAAGGTGCCAAAGTAAGGTTAAAAGCCTGAGAAAAGGGATAAATCTCCCACCTAAAAACACAGCTGGGACGAAAAACAATGCCACCTTGCTTCACATGACAACATGATTGATAGTCTCTGACACTTTGACTTAAACATATGTTGCAATCCCTTAGTGATATGATTGGAATGTATTGCATTAATGTGTTTATATTCTGGATTGATGACAAAGGTACTGCTTCAGCTGCATAGTACTTGCTTAGTTCTTGAGATAATAAGTGGGAGGAAGAACAGCAGTCTTTGTCAAATGGATGGTAATGTATGAAACTTGGTTACATATGTGAGTGTAAACAGTTTTAGTAATCTTGATATTTTCTGTTATACTTTACAAGTTACCAATGTTTTGAAGTGTTTAAATGTTTGGTAGACTTGGAGATTATGGGGCAGTGGGTCTCCACTAGAGCTTGTGGATTCATCCTTTCGTGATAACTATCAAAGAAACGAAATTAGTAGATACATCCAAATCGCTTTATTATGTGTCCAAGAAGATACCTTAGATCGTCCAAACATGTCAGCAATCGTCCAAATGCTTACTACTAGCTTGATCGCCCTCGCAATACCTAGACCACCTGGGTTTTTCTTTGGAAATAAGCATGAACAAGCTGGCCCATCCATGGATAAGTATGCTCCCTGCTCCATCGATGATGCATCGATTACTTCGGTAGCTCCTCGTTAAAAGACAACTCAGTTCACAAACCATACACAATCGCTAGTTTTTTGTTCATATACAATCTAGGAGAATGCTTTGTGGTCATGGTATATGATATAAGCCCTCCCAGTTTTGAGTTAAAAACAAACCACGTAAGGTTTTATAAAATTCTTAACATTGTTTATTTGACCACATTATAAATCATGTTCATCACTTTACCATGTTTTTTTTCCTCTGTTTCCAAATCAAATGGTTTAAGATAATTGGAGGTATTGGTTTTAACACACCAAATCGAAACTAAACAATAAACAAGGTTGATCAAGTCTAGAAATATGTAAATATATATGCTTCAAGCATCAAGGTTAACATCATATTTAGCGAGGATATAAATCAGTGATTGATGAATCGTCAATAGAGCCTGACTTGTCCGTGGTAGATTGATCTGAACCATGCAGGTTCTTTTCGGGTCTACCTTGAATGAAAAACCCTGGCTGTCGAGGCAGTGGTAGAGTCACAGTATTACTAGTGAGCATCATGAAAATGGTTGATATTGTTGGACGCTTTACAGGATCTTCTTGAACACATAAAAGACCGATATGGATGCATCGAACCACTTCACTATTATGGCAACTATCTACTATAAGTGGATCCACGAGGGCTAATGCTGCTTTGTTATTCCAGAGCCTCCAAGCCTAGAATATCAATTTATAAATCAGTTCTAGCTAACATTTCTTAATGTAAGGTAGGAGTGGTAAATATTGATTGCCTTAAAACATACATGTGTGAGCAAGTCTTGTGCGCCGTCTGCCTCGCCGAAGCTGCTATTCTTCCTACCACTTATAATCTCAAGAACTAACACGCCAAAGCTATAGACATCAGATTTCATTGAGAATTGGCCATGCATCGCATATTCAGGAGACATGTAACCGCTGGAATCCACAACAAAAACATTAGTATATATGTTGACAAAATAATGCTCAATTTATGAGACGTTGAGTGGAAGACTTACTAGGTACCAACTATTCTGCTTGTGTTATCCTGTGTCTGGTCCAATCCGAAGATCCTAGCCATTCCAAAATCTGCAATTTTTGGATTTATATCCACATCTAGGAGAATGTTACTCGCTTTAAGGTCACGGTGTATAATTTTGAGCTGTGAATCTTCATGGAGATATAGAATCCCTCGAGCAATTCCTCCAATGATCTTGTATCGTTGTGTCCAGTCCAGCTGAACTTGCTTTGTAGGTTCTGTGCACATCCATGAGTTACAGTTAAATAAAGATAAGTAACCCTAACTTTCAAAGAATGGCTAAAGAATCATTGAAACAAAGCAAAATTCCAATATCAAGGCCATGACCAAAGAATAAATAATCAAGAGTAAATGCAACTGACCAAAGAGTAAATAATCAAGGCTTTTGTTTGGCATATACTCGTACACCAATATCCTTTCGTCTCCTTGTAGCGAAAACCCTAGAAGCCTAACTAAATTTCTGTGCTGAAGCTTTGCAACTACAACAACCTCGGTCTTGAACTCTGCTTCACCTTGTCTTGAGTTTTTCGACAATCTCTTCACCGCAACTTCTTTCCCATTTGAAAATGTACCCTATCCGTTTCAAAATTTTAATCAGCATCATCTCGTTATTGCTTGACAGAAAATATCAATAAAAAAAGAACTCAAAAGAACTAATAATAATATAGTTTACCTTGTAAACCTCGCCAAATCCACCTTTACCAATCTTATTTCCTTCTGCAAAATTATTTGTTGCAGTTTGGATTGTTCTATAGTCTAGCTGTAGTGAGTCTGCGGCTTTCATATCATCTCCTACTGCACAATAAAATGTCTCAGTAATCAAAAAGGAAGCAGATGAAAGACATTAATCATATCCAACTAAGATTGTTTAATAGATCTTTACCCTCAGAATCAGATGGAGGTGCTGTGTCATAAGTCTTCTTTTTCCTTTTTGCAAGGAAACAATAACCAGCTATTGAAAGTAGAACAGCCGCTATAATAAGTATAACAATGGCTACCACTAACAAAAGCCTTGATTTTGAATTCAGACCCTTCCCTGCTTTTTAAAGATCATTGGCTTAAGATCAGATAATGGTAGACAGAAGTATTAAAAAAATACAAAATCAATCGTAAGGACAAAACTTTCCCTATTAGTCTTACATGCAAATTTTAAAAAAAAAAAAACAGAGTAGAAAACAGAGGAAGGAGAAAGAGTTAACCAGATGATGAAGGTGATTTCATCGGAGGAGTAGCCACCGAAGAGCCCAACGGTGGGGGTGGTGGTGTTTGGATGGCGCTCTCGTTGTAGAACGGGTAAAGTTCGTACCTTACACTACAACTCGGCCAGAAAAGTCTTCCTCCAATTTTTTTAAGCTCCATTCCATCGATGCAACTTTGCAAACAGTCTATGCAGTCTTGTATTTTAAGATCAGGAGTGCACTGAAGCAGCCCGTACAAAGTCTGGTATGCGGTCAATGCGGTCTTTACCGTAGAGAATTTTCTTGCACTGTTGCCTGCTTCAATGGAAGCTTTCCTCGTCGCGAACGACACAAAACTTATGAACCCGTCTATTTGATTTTGAATAGAAGAAATATTATTAGTGTTCATCATGAGTAATCTTCCTTCGTGCGTAACGGTCGAGAGTATACTCTTGTAAGAGTATCTGAGCATACACTCATCGTAATAGATCACGACCTCTCTCTCGTTCGGACACCGAGTTAAGGTTTCGTTAACGGCAAAGGTGACGCAGCTATGACATACTTCCGGCGAGTAATCTCTGCGGCAAAGGAAAAGTCCGGTGACCCTGTTGGGGGCTTGTCCTACCGTGGCGTTTTGGAATCTGGTGGAGTAAGGGACGTTACGGGAAGAAAGAGATGACAAAACGGTTCTGAGATTGGTAAAGTAAGTGCTGTTACTTGTGTAAGTTGTCGTATTTGGACAATTGTGATATATGTAATAAGGATTTTGAGCAGAAGCTCTGAAGATAGTGAGGAATGAGAAAAGGAAAAGGGAGATGAAAGACACCAAAGAAGACATGTTTCGACTTCCTTAAGATTTGAGTTTCACATAATGGAGCTCTCTTATTTATAAACTGAAATTTTTTATTTTCTCTCTAACGTGAAGTAGACGACGATAAAGTCAATCAAAGTCAACAAGTCAAAGTAAACAATTTTTTTCTCTTTTTTTTTTTTTTAAATTGTCATTTTTTTTAGCTGATTTTAATGTGAAGAATATGTTTTGTTTTTTTCATTTTAATCAACAAACAAAAAAAAATTACTGGAAAAAGGCTATGATTTTAGTTATCGGATCAGTGATCTAAATATCATATGTGGAATATGTGGCGTTTAGTGGAGTTTGCTTTTAAAAAGATCTAAGGAAGATGAGAGAGAGAGTGATCTAAGTCATATTTTTAGTTCTTTTGGAAAAAATGACTGAAAATCTAATACACAGTTGTAAAGCACTATAATAGAAATTCAAAGGTTATTTTTTAGATGTGTACTTTTCCGTTGAGCGTGTTGATTGGTTCTGAAGCAATGAATGAAGGATAGAAACTGATTCAGCTAGGGTTGTGAAATTACTAATGTTTTAAACTTTAACTGTTCGTTTGTTACTTGTCTGGTACGTAAGTTTAACGGTGCTGTCTTATTGACATCCATATTTTATAATTCTCTTCATCTTTTTTTCTGCTTATCGCTTTCATATGTTTAGCCTAACATTTCAATAACAATTAAAGTTGATGTTACTGGTGTAGTCGGCTTTGACGTCCAAGAAATTGTATTGATTATTAAGTACGCAACAAGAAAGAAAAAAAAGTTTGACGTGCTGGATGGTTTTCAAATTTTGATTCGTTAGTAGTTTAGTACTTATGACCCAGTAAAGATAAGAAGAAAGAGAAATGTATCCTTAACTACAGCAAAAACAACACGCCTAGTGACATTTACCTTTGTCGTGGGTCGTGACATCGTTAGACTCGTACGTGGGTCTGGTTATTGTACATAATTGCTAGGAGACTAATTAGCTCGATGCATTCATATATTGGGCTTTTGTGTTCAACTTGTGAAGTTGTGATGCTCACTATGACTTAACAACGGAACCATGACTTTATTCCTTCAATAATAGTAGACTGTGAGGATAATTGTTGCTTTTGGTCTCTCATGGCCTCACACCCGATTAAAGATTCATATATCTAAAACTTGAATATAACACATAATGACACAAGAGAATTTGATCACCGAGTTCCCGGCCTCTAACCGATACGTCTCGGGTGGAAACCGTCTCCCACAACTTCCACTATATGAAGAGGTTACACACACCACTAACTTGTGATGTTCTTTTGGTTTACAGATTTTGGCACACAAGAGGATACAAGAACAAGAACACAACAAAGAAGGAGAAAACTTCTTGAAGAGGAACCCTCTTTTCTTCTCTTTCTCTAGAACTCTCTTTGATGTCTTTTCTCTCACCTACCTCCACTTTCTTGATCGATGAAACACACTTATATACATGTATGCATATGGACCAAATCATTTCTAGTTTATTCTTTTCCTTTCCTTAATGCCAATTTCGTCTTGCCCATTAAAGCCCATTTATTTTGTGTTTGTCAAACCCAACAACAATCTCCACCTTTTGACAAAACACAAACTCCCTCGACGACATCGACCTCTGAAACCAACCTCTTCCTCTTCC
>NC_025694.1:8581927-8582908 GCF_000633955.1 Camelina sativa
AACTTCCACTATATGAAGAGGTTACACACACCACTAACTTGTGATGTTCTTTTGGTTTACAGATTTTGGCACACAAGAGGATACAAGAACAAGAACACAACAAAGAAGGAGAAAACTTCTTGAAGAGGAACCCTCTTTTCTTCTCTTTCTCTAGAACTCTCTTTGATGTCTTGTCTCTCACCTACCTCCACTTTCTTGATCGATGAAACACACTTATATACATGTATGCATATGGACCAAATCATTTCTAGTTTATTCTTTTCCTTTCCTTAATGCCAATTTCGTCTTGCCCATTAAAGCCCATTTATTTTGTGTTTGTCAAACCCAACAACAATCTCCACCTTTTGACAAAACACAAACTCCCTCGACGACATCGACCTCTGAAACCAACCTCTTCCTCTTCCCCTGTTTACGAAACCAAACTTCACCGGATCGCCACCTCCTCCGGCGAACTCCGGCCATCTCTGCCTCCTTATCCGGCGAGCATCTCTTCTCCGACGGCAATCAGTTATTAATTTTTTTTTTCTTTCATCGAGCTCTCTCATTCTCGACATGGAGAGATGATGCTTCTTAATTACCCATGATAAAGCCTGAATTTGGAGGTTAATTCCGGTCAGCACTGCATGTTCTTCGGCGAAGCCAAGCTTCAGCCTCCACCTATTTCACGGTAGCTCATAATCAGCGAATCAAGACATCATCTCCATATCTCAACTTCGGTTTGATGAACCATGAATTGTTTGTACCGGAGATTGCACAACTTAAACAAATAAAGATTTTGTGGGAAAGAGCAAGCAAGTTCTTTTATTAATCGGAGAAAACGTGAGATCGTCACTTAAAACAAGTCGAGATAGAGCTTGTTAGTTCACAAGCGAACTAGCAAGCTTAAAGTGACGAACTGGAAATAGGAACGAATTATACGAAAGACAATAACAGTTTTCGATGCAAAGTATTGCTCTGTAGGTATTGTCCGCGGGTCAGGAT
>NC_025694.1:8583659-8587003 GCF_000633955.1 Camelina sativa
TTAAACAAATAAAGATTTTGTGGGAAAGAGCAAGCAAGTTCTTTTATTAATCGGAGAAAACGTGAGATCGTCACTTAAAACAAGTCGAGATAGAGCTTGTTAGTTCACAAGCGAACTAGCAAGCTTAAAGTGACGAACTGGAAATAGGAACGAATTATACGAAAGACAATAACAGTTTTCGATGCAAAGTATTGCTTTGTAGGTATTGTCCGCGGGTCAGGATCCTTTTTCCAATAGATGTCTCGAGCTATTTATAAGCGAATGTAGAATTACGGCACTCTAGGATTTTCTGTGTGAAATCCCGAGATTGTCCTCCGAGGTTTGCCCATTTCCTTCTATCTCTGGTGAGTCTTTGTTGGGCCGAGTTGGCATATGGGGCAAAGCCCATATGCAACAATAGTCCCCCTTAGTCCAGCGAGCGAGGTATTTCTGCGATCGGCGGGCGTACTTTGAGTCTTAACATATGCCTGCTCGGCGTTAGGCGTTCCAGACTGCTTCAAGAAGATCTAACTTTGTGCGGTGATGGTTAAAGCGATAGTTTTTGTTGAGCTCGGAGCTCGTTCTGATGTTGTATGCGTTGAGTGTGTTGTTCTGGAGCGCGAAGCTTGTATGAATGTTATGTGTCTTGAGCACGTCTTTGCGGAGCGTGGCGCCTGGCGCGTGGAGCGTTGAGCGTGGATATCATCTAGATGTTATGCGCCTTGAGCACATTTTTACAGAGTATAGTGCTTGATAATGGATCTGCAATGGTTGAGGACGGAGTTGCCGCACATAGTTCGTAACCAAAGCTCAAAGAAATTGAGCCAGGCCGGCATGCGGAGATTGAGGTCGGCGAATGAGTTTCAGGTCTCCGAGTTTGAGGTCGGCGACCGAGAGAGTGAGATTGAGGTCGCCACCGAGAGTGAGATTGAGTTCGCCGCCGAGAGTGAGATTGAGGTCGGCGAGAGTGAGATTGAGGTCGTCGAGGTTGAGGTTGAGATCGGCGAGTGAGATTGAGGTCGCCACCGAGAGTGAGATTGAGCTCGACGCCGAGAATGAGATTGAGATCGGCGCTGAGAGTGAGATTGAGCTTGGCTTAAAGGGAGATCATTTTCGTCGAGTGAGATTGAGGTCGCCACCGAGAGTGAGACTGAGGTCGGCGAGAGTGAGATCATCGTCGTCGAACGGGGTCGAGAGGTGAAGAGAGGTCGGCGGACAAGGATTGATGAGTGCTGAGGTTGGTTCTTGCGAGATCGGCGGATTGAGGTCGGCGGGACGCTGCGCGATGCCCCGGAGTTCGGCAAATCCTCATTCCAGGTCGGCGCTTGTCCTACCATTGGGGCGAGCTCCGAGGTCAACTCCTAAGATGGGTGTTCATGATGTGCGCTCGCATTCCACGTCCAAGCTGGAGGTAGGCACAAAACTGGAGGTCGGCACCAAACTTGAGGTAGGCGCCAAGCTGGAGGTCGGCACCGAAATTGAGGTAGGCACCTAGGTAGAGGTTGGCATCAAGCTTGAGGTAGGCACCAAGCTGTAGGTTGGCGCCAAGCTGGAGGTCGGCACCAAGCTGTAGGTAGGTGCCAAGAGACTCGAGTGTCAGAGCGTCGATTGTGAGGGCGGCGAGCATAAGAATGGCAAGCACGAGAGAGTTAACGTGAGAGCGTCGATTGTAAGGGCGGCGAGCATGAGAATGGCAAGCGTGAGAGAGTTAGCGTGAGAGCGTTTGACTGTGAGGGCGTCGAGCATGAGGGCGACAAGCGCGAGAGAGTCGAGCGTGAGAGCGTCGACTGTGAGGGCTGCGAGCATGATAGTGGCAAGCGTGAGTGAGTCGTGCGTGAGAGTTGCAAGCGCGAGTGAGTCGTGCGTGAGAGTGGCAAGCGCGAGTGAGTCGTGCGTGAGAGTGGCAAGCGCGAGTGAGTCGTGTGTGAGAGTGGCAAGCGCGAGTGAGTTGTGCGTGAGAGTGGCAAGCACGAGTGAGTCGACTATGAGGGCGTCGAGCATGAGGGCGACATGCATTTAAGCGTATGTTTGATATGCAGCAAGGCTTTGTGCTTTACTTGAGTAAAGTGGTAGGCGAGACGGACTCGCCATACCTTTAGGTGTGGCTTTTGTGTCCGGATTATCCTGTTGGTGTTTGGGGTTGGCAAGAACTTGCAAGCCGGAGCTTGGCCTATTAGTCCAGGCGCCCTCAAGCTAGTGCGAGACTTGCTCGGCATTTTGCTTGGTTTCGAGATGTATTTTATGGGGCGAGACGTCTCTCGGCTTACCCTGTTACGTGTTTCGAATACCAAGTTTTAGGTTCGTAGTTGAGATGAGCTCGTCGTACCTTTTAGATGCGGCCCTGGTGTCCGGCTTACCCTGTGGGTACCCTGAGGTCGGCAAGAGTGTGCAAGTAAGAACTTGGCTTATTCAAACTTGACCGCCTGCTAGCTGAATGCGAGACTGGGTTTGGCTTTTTTGCGCGTATTATTTCACCGCTGCATCCATGTGGAACGCGTTTTATATCGTACACCTGGCCAGAGCGACAATGTAGAAGCTGGACACTCGTTAAGNTTTTATTGGGATCGGATGAGAAAGTAGAGAGCTTGAAGGTATAAGAACTGTGCATGAGAGCGGCACTCGGTAAGTGCAAAATGTTGATGAACTAGTCGGCGCTAGGTTTGTTGATGCGGAGATCGGGTGTTGATGAGCTAGTCGGCATGCGCGGGATCGACGCGAGATATTGTTTTGAGATCGGCCCACTTTTTAGCTCTCTAGAGAGCACACCTTGCGTGTTTGGAGCTCAGCCAGTTGTGGTGGAGTCTCCCGAGATTGATACTCATGTGGTTGGCGCTAGAAAGGGGCTGCTTGAGGTTGGCGGCTATGACGTCGATGAGATTGGTTTTTGCAAGGCTGGTGTAGCTTTCTCTCGACATAACGGTTGTGGAGTTGTCGTCGATAGTGAGAGCGGAGGTCGCGCAGTTTGGTACTCTTGCGAACAACATCTTTTTATTGGAGTGGTAAGAGTCTTACCAACATTAAACGTGATTTTAGCAAAGAATCTCGATCTTGCTTCAGAATGCTTGACAGGTCTGTATGTTGGCTAATCAGCTACGGAGACGAGCTCGACAAGTCCACAGCGGAGAAGAGTCTAGCAGGTCGCCAGGAGAAACGAGCTCGCGAGATCGGTTGCTCACTAGGTCGGCATGTTTCCGCAAGGTATTCGAGAATTTCAAAAGACTAGCTCTCGCGACATCGGCGAGTTCGTCATGAATTTTTTGGGTTAATTCTAGGAGGGCTAGGGAGGTATCCTCGAGCCAAACTATTGGAGAGTTCAACCAGGTTATGAGCATGGCGTCGTTCGGCTATCTGTTTGTCCTGGTTTT
>NC_025694.1:8588109-8625216 GCF_000633955.1 Camelina sativa
GTTAGGATAAGTACGTAGACGATGTCGCCACTCGTTGTCGGCAATAGCTGGAGCTAGGGTTTGACGATGCTCGTCACGTGCGGAAGCAAAAGGTTGAATTGGCACGTCCGGCGTTTGAGCAATGGTAATGTTGTTTTCTGGTGCCTTCGATCGTTGTTGCATGGTCGGCGCGCCGAGTGCTGGTAGCATGGTGGCAGCAGTTTCTTCTTCACTTGCTTCCTCGTCATAAAAGGTAAACATTCTCTCTCTATTTTTTTATTTTTGTGTCTATGCTTTCTCTCTCTTCTCTCTTTTGCTTGGTCTCCCTCTTAACCCTAAGCCGCCGCCGTCCTTCATCCTTTGTGTGAGATCGCCCATGGTCGGCCGACATGATCGTGTTAGTTCGATGGGTGATTATAGCGACCTTGAGATAGGTGAGGATGAGGTCGGAATTGTCAGAATCGGAGGTCGGCAGTTTGAGGCGAGATCGATCGTGGGCGGCAATCACACGGAATCTCTGAGATCTGCGGTCGCAGGTTTCGACGAGGGTACTTACGAGATCAAAGCCACTTTTCTTGGGTCGACCTCAATCGAGGTAGATACTGAGCTCGGCGGCGAGCGTAGGTCAGCGCAAACCACTAGCAGGTTTGACGAGAGCGGTGTCGAAACATGGCACGATGGAGATTTCGATAAGCGGAGGTCGGTGCTGCTCTTTGGTTCTACCAATCGCAAGGTCGACAATTATGGATTGGAGATGGTTAGTCGCTACAATACGGATCGAGGGAGCGATCTGGATTTTCTCGGCAAATCTGGTAGTTTTCGTTGTATTGAGAGAAATCATAGAGATGCGAATGAGGTCGGCATTTCCTCCATGGTCGGCACTTCCCTCGAGGTCGGCGACGCTGGAGCCGGAGGTCGGCACAATCGGGGACTTGCGTGTTCAACAACTTCTGGCGAGGTCGCCATTTCTCGCGAGGTCGCTTCTTCTCGCGAGATGAGCAATGCGCGAGCCGAAGGTCGGCACGATCATGGATTTGTAGGTCCGGACATTCCTCGTGAGATCGCCACTTCTCGCGAGGTTGGTAACGCTGGAGGTCGGCGCGATCAGGGACTTATGGAAATTTCTTGTCTTCGTCCCCATCGTTGCTCCGTTGGCCATTCGGAAGTGTTGTTGAGATCTTCGCTGGAATTTGTCATGAGTCTTGAATCTTCGTGGTAATGTGGACCGTCGGCTGATTCGTCAAAAAGAAGCGCTCTACTCTCGCCCCACGGTGGGCGCCAATTGTTTGTACTGGGGATTGCACAACTTAAACAAATAAAGATTTTGTGGGAAATAGCAAGCAAGTTCTTTTATTAATCGGAGAAAATGTGAGATCGTCACTTAAAACAAGTCGAGATAGAGCTTGTTAGTTCACAAGCGAACTAGCAAGCTTAAAGTGACGAACTGGAAATAGGAACGAATTATACGAAAGACAATAACAGATTTCGATGCAAAGTATTGCTCTGTAGGTATTGTCCGCGGGTCAGGATCCTTTTTCCAATAGATGTCTCGAGCTATTTATAAGCGAATGTAGAGTTAGGGCACTCTAGGATTTTCTGTGTGAAATCCCGAAATTGTCCTCCGAGGTTGGCCCATTTCCTTCTATCTTTGGTGAGTTTTTGTTGGGCCGAGTTGGCATATGGGGCAAAGCCCATATCCAACATGAATCACCACCATTTTCACTGGCAATCTCTTTCAGTTGCGATCACCGGCGGAGCTCTCCTCTTTCCTCTTCGGTAATTTAATTTGTATAACCCGAGACATCAACTTTGTCTTTTATCCATGCCTCTTCTCTGAGATGTTCCGTTTTCACTGGCGAGTCACGCCATTGCTGTCACCGTCCAGCTCAGGTACCCTCTAATCTCTCATTTCCTCGTTTTGTTGTCAGCAACAATTAGAGATTAGATTCTTCTAATTTCCAGATATTTTGAAACTCAATTTCAAAACTCAAAATTATTTCAGGTGAAGTGTTTCGTCTCTTCTCTGATGAAACTTTCTGGTAAGTCCAACCAGAAATTCCTCTGAAAATCGCAGGTACATCTTATCTCTCTCTTGTCTCTGCTTGTGACTCTTAGAGATTAGGATCTTCTTACAACTTCCAGAAATTTTGAAACTTAAATTTCCACTTCGAAACCAATTTCAGGTTCTCCGACAAGTTTCACAGCTTCTCTAACGAGCTCCACCATGCTTACTCATCTGATACTCAGGTAAGCAGTTTCTCTTGCCCGTAGCAGCTCCATCTCAATTTCTGGATTTTACTTGAGAAAACCTTAATCCTCCTTTTATGTTTTTGTTTCTCCATGGAAGTGACTCTACCTGAACAATTGCTTATGCCTGAACCCTTTAATAGGCAGCTCTACCTGGAACCAATTACTCTCCATCATGGTTTCACAACCTTTTCCAGGTAAATTCTTGTGACAGCTCATCCAATGACTTATGATCTTCAAGCTTTTATAGAGACTAACCACCCCTTTTCTTTGTCACATCTGTCCTGCAAGATCACGTCACAAACACTATGACTGCTTCTTTAACAAGCACTGCAGCCTTCACCTGTTAAGACACCCTGGTGACCCTTCTCAAGCCGGATCATTTTTTTCTTTACGTCTCTTTCAATTTTTAGAGACTCCATGAAACTCTGACTTCAGTTTCATGTCTACTCTCACAGCAGCTCCATTGTTGAACATCCTCAGTTCTTCTTTCTCCTTGATGACTTCAGGTAATCTCCTAACCATGAATCATCCTCCTCTCTCTAGCTGCTGGAGTGTTTCCCCTTTGAGCCACCAAAATCCTTACTTGGAGTTCCTGAATTTTCATCACAGAAACTCCACTTGGAATCAATCTCCAACTCTCGACAACTGATTCTCCAGTCTCCACAAGTAACCAAACTCCTCTTATCATCGGTCACCCTTTCTTGGCTCATACTTTCAAATTCAAGAACTAACAATGAAGAACTAAATTGTTGTTCTGCCTACAGGTAACTCCCTTAACCCTCCTAATCTCCTTTTATCGACATAGTTTTATTTTTAATTTCCCAAAGCTGACTTGTTTCTCTGTTCTTCTTCCTGTCAGCGTATAATGTCGATTGGGGTTACCTGGAGTTGTATCTTCCTTCAGACGACATTGAGGAGATCATAGCATGCTTGTTTCTCTTCCTCACACTTCTGCATTTTCCTTCCTTTTCAGCAACTCCGACGATCTGTTTCGTCCTTTTTTGCTGTTCCAATGACTCCAGGTAAACAATTGTACCTTGAATCATTTTCTTTTGTGTCTGGAATTTTTAAATTCTGTAAGACACCATGAAACATTAACTTGGTTTATTCTTTCTTCAAAACAACTCCACCTACAATCAGAGTCTACACCTTGCGACTTTTGATTACTCACAGGTACCTTTTCCTTTCTCCATTCCCTTGGATTTCTTGGAACCGTGACTTGCTGTGGAACCTTGTTTTGATTTACTTCTCGTCAATGTGCCCTCATCTTAGATTCAACCCCTTAGTAAATCACTTGTTAGAAACCTGAATCATACTTGCCTCAGCCCTTGAAACAATCCATGATTTCAACACCTTTCTGTTTAAACTCTTATGACTTGGACTTCTCTTTGTGCTGTTGTTAAGCCTAACAGAACCCGCCATCAAGCTACCATCTTGCTAGATAAACTTTCGACACAAACCCTGATCCAAACATCTTGTTTAAACTGAACCTTGCTGACAAGTAAACTTCCTGTTGAATCAACTGCAGAAATAACTCTTAAGTCACTCATGCTTCATTTCCTTGAAACAGTCTTTGACTTACTCTTCACATGTTTGAGCACCTTTGATTTGAGCATCACTTTGTACCGCTGTTGTTACCAACAGAACACGCCACCTAGCTCCACCTAGCTAGGAAGACTTTCGACACAAATTTCTTTGTTCATCCTTTGCTCAAACTATTCTGCATCAGTGCACTGCACACTCACATATTCAAAATCACGGTTGCCTCCTTTGAACTTGTCTTACACTTATCACCAGCTTACAGCCTTTTCCACACTTCCTTGCTGTAACCACGACATTTAGCAAAACTGAGATTGAACTTACTGCCTTTGTTTCAACAACCACAGCCCTGAATCCATCTTGTACTGCCATCATCATCATTGCTGGAACCCGCCTCCAAACTAATCTCATTTGGAAGACTTTCGATACAACTTTCGATACAACTTTCGATTCAGGTATTGTGCTTAAATATCCCCTTTTACTAGCAGGTTTCACCACTAGCAAACTTAATATCAATCTCTTGTCAATTGCTAAACCATAACACCAGAGACTTCTCATTTACAGCAACTTCCTGTCACACCACATTTGTGACAACCTTGTTTTTTCCTGTAAAACCTATTCCACATGATACTATTCCTTGTATTAGGGAATCCACTAACACATCAATGCTTGCTTCACAACCAGCCCTCTATTCTCTTCTTGTGATGCCAAAGGAAAAAACCAAGTATAACCGTTCCTTCTGTCAATGCAGCCATGCATTGACCTCCATTAAACCTGAGACTAAAAACTTTCATCCAACACTTCTCAAACCTTACTGAATTCTTTCAGAGTTATCGACCTGCTTTGCTTCAAGCAGTTTCTAGCTTCACACTCATCTGCTCTAAACTTTTTTCCTTGAATCTTCAACATCCTTCTTGAACACAAAACTTACTGACTTTCAACGTCTCGACAAGCAAGATACAATCTGATTGTACAGCAAAAAATCTTGACTTTTCCTTTGTTTAAAACAGTATACCTCCTTGTGTTCTTCCAAGCTAAAGATTCCTTCAACTTAAGCAGCCTTGAGTATCCTGAAACTTCAGTAAAGAACATCACAAATATCTTGTGATGGCAGCGCCGATTTGAGTCTTTTGGATGAGTATTCGATTCCTCTTACCACAACCTTGAGTTAGTCACCTTAACCCATGCTTTCTTAAACTTGAATCGAACTTACTGCAGAGAACCTCCACCTTAAACCAACTCACTGTTGATTTAGTCTTCATAGACCAAGAACGCCTTCAAGATCTTGTGTCTTCTGCAATAGTCTCCAACCTTCTTTTTTTTTTATGCTGGCATACTTGGACCTGAACCATAACCACAACTCCCGCTGGTTGCAGCTCTCTTGTGTCGTGTCATTAGAGGATTTCCTGATCTCCAAACCTGAGATCTCTGCTACAAACTCAAACTTCACCTGAGAGTATGTTATCCTCCAAACAAGATGACTTCAACCTTTAACTGTCATCTCCTTCTTCCTCCTTTAGATCTTATGAATCAGAGAGCCTGTGCTCTGATACCACTTGTGAGGATAATTGTTGCTTTTGGTCCCTCATCGCCTCACACCCGATTAAAGATTCATATATCTAAAACTTGAACATAACACATGATGACACAAGAGAATTTGATCACCGAGTTCCCGGCCTCTAACCGGTACGTCTCGGGTGGATACCGTCTCCCACAACTTCCACTATATGAAGAGGTTACACACACCACTAGCTTGTGATGTTCTTTTGGTTTACAGATTTTGGCACACAAGAGGATACAAGAACAAGAACACAACAAAGAAGGAGAAAACTTCTTGAAGAGGAACCCTCTTTTCTTCTCTTTCTCTAGAACTCTCTTTGATGTCTTTTCTCTCACCTACCTCCACTTTCTTGATCGATGAAACACACTTATATACATGTATACATATGGACCAAATCATTTCGAGAATCTTCTTCTCCTTTCCTTAATGCCAATTTCGTCTGGCCGATTAAAGCCCATTTGTTTTGTGTTTGTCAAACCCAACAACATAGACCCACAAAAGACCGCTTGATTCAGAACAACCTATTAAAAGCAAGTATATATATGTTCCTTGGTCTATTGTGGATACATCGATCACCAATTCAACATATGTCCTCGTTGAAAGTGGTACTGAAAATTAGTTTAAAAATTGTTTCGTTGTATTTAAAATGTATCTTATATAATATAACAATGATAAATTTGGATTTTGAAGTTATTTTTAACTAAAAATGAGACCAAATTACAAATGGTTGTAACAAACCAAATCAAAACTCAATAATAAACAAGGTTGACCACCTATACAAATATCAAATATGTAATAAATACATGCTTAAACTTGATTTCAGTAATGCCAGTTAATTCAAGCGCGAAGGCTAACACCATCTTCAAGGAAGATATATATATATCAGAGATCAATGCATTGTCATTATATACTGGAACTGACTTGGTCGACGTACGTAGATTGATCTGAATCAAGCGGGTCCTTTTCGGGTCCACTTTGAATGGAAAATCCTGGTTGTTGAGGCACTGGTAAAGTAATAGTATTACTAGTGAGCATCACACAAATGGTCGACATTGTCGGACGCTGTACCGGATCGTTTTGAACACATAAAAGACTGATATGTATGCATTGAACCACTTCACTCTTCTGGCAATTATCTAATATAACTTGATCCACAAGGTCTAATGCTGTTCTGTTACTCCAGAGCCTCCAAGCCTAGAATATCAATCTATCAAACAGTTCTAACTAACATTCCTCATTGTAGGAGAGGTAAATATTGATTGTCTTAAAAACCTTACATGTGTGACCAAGTCTTGTGAGTTGCTTGTCTCGTCAAAGTTGTTATTCTTCCTACCGCTTATAATCTCAAGAACTAACACTCCAAAGCTATAGACATCAGATTTCATTGAGAACTGGCCATGCAACGCATATTCAGGAGACATGTAACCGCTGGAATCCATAACAGAACTTTAGTATGTTGACAAGATAATGTTCAACCAAATTCAACTTGTGAGAATTGAAGTGGAAGACTTACAAGGTACCAACTATTCTGCTTGTGTTCTCTTGGGTTTGGTCCAATCCGAAGATCCTAGCCATTCCAAAATCCGCAATTTTGGGATTCATATCCGCATCCAGGAGAATGTTACTTGCTTTTAGGTCACGGTGTATGATTGTGAGCCGCGAATCTTGATGTAGATAGAGAATTCCCCGAACAACTCCTCCAATGATATTGTATCGACGAGTCCAGTCCAGCTTAATCTGCTTTGAAGGGTCTGTGCACATCCATGAATTACATAAAAATCTTAAGAATTACAACCCTAATTTTCTAAGATGGCTTAAAAAAACATTGAAAAAAAACAATAAATGCAACTGACCAAAGAGGAAGTAATCAAGACTTTTGTTGTGCATATACTCGTACACCAATATCCTTTCTTCTCCTTTCAGCGAAAACCCTAGAAGCCTAACCAAATTTCTGTGCTGTAACTTTGCAACTACAACAACCTCCATCTTGAACTCTGCTTCACCTTGTCCTGAATTTTTCGACAATCGCTTCACCGCAACTTCTTTCCCATTTACAAATGTACCCTATCCATTTTTATCACCATCATCACGTTACCCAATGTGTTGCAAGAAAAAGGTACATAAACCTCAGGAGCAGGTAATTAAGTTTAGTAATAGTAATTTTGTAGTATACCTTGTAAACCTCACCAAATCCACCTCGACCAATCTTACTATTCTCTGAATAATCATTTGTTGCAGCTTGAACTATTCTATAATCAAGTTGCAACGACTCTACGGTTGTTATATCATCTCCTGATGCAGAATAAAAGAGCTAGTAATCATGAAAAGATGCTTATAAATGGAATTAATCAAATCCAATTAAGATTGTTTAATGCATCTTTACCCTCAGATGCAGGAGCTGTGTCATAAGCCTTCTTAGCCCTTTTTCCAAGGAAACCATAACAAGCTATGAAAAGCAGAACAACCACTATAATAGGCACAACAATTTCTGCCACTAACATATTTGAATTCCCACCTTTCCCTGCTTTCCAAACATCATTTGCTTAGTCGAAATTATGTAAAAAAAAAAACGAAGGTTTCTGTTTTGGTATTATTTCTATTTCCAAGAAATCAGGGCAAAAAAAACAGAGGTAGTAAAAAAATGTTTACCAGGTAGTGAAGGAGATATCACGGGAGGAGTAGACACAGGCGACTGTAGCGGTGGTGATGATGGTAGTGGTGGTGGTGATGGTGTTTTAATGCCGGTTTCGTTGTAAAACGCATAAAGCTCGTACCTTGCAATACAACTCGGATAAAGAAGTCTTGCTCCAATTCGGTAAAGAGACATTCCGCCGACCGAATGTAGCAAACAGCTCCTGCAGTCCTGTATTGTTAGATCAGGAGTGCACTGAAGCAGCCCGTAAAAAGTCTGAAATTTGGTCATTCGTTCTTTATCGTATATAACTTTCTAGAATTTTTGGCTGCTTCCATGGCAGCTTGGTTCATCGTGGAGGACACCCAAGCTATGAACCGTTCTATTTGATTTTGATTAGAAGAAATCTTATTCGTGTTTTGCATGAGTAAACGTCCGTTGTACGTAAGGGTCGATAGAATATTCCTGTCAGAGTATCTGAGCATACACTCATCGTAATAGAGCACGACCTCTCTCTCATACGGACACCGAGTTAAGGTTTCGTTAACGGCAAAGGTGACGCAGCTACGACATACTTCCGGCGAGTAATCTCCGCGGCAAAGGAAAAGTCCGGTGACACTGTTGGGGGATTGTCCCGACGTGGCGTTTTGGAATCCGGTGGAGTAAGAGGCGTTACGGGAAGAGAGAGAGGACAAAAGGGTTTTGAGATTGGTGAAGTAAGTGCTGTTCCTCGAATACGTTGTCGTATTTGGACAAAAACGACCTAGGTAAATAGGATTTTGAGCAGAAGCTTTGAAGCTAGTGAGAAATGAGAACAGGAAAAGGGAGATGAAAGATACCAAAGAAGGCATGTTTCGACTTCCTTGAGATTTGAGTTTCACATGAAGGAGCTCTCTCATTTATAAACCGAATAGTTTTCTTGTCTCTCTGATTAACGTGAAGTAGACGATGGTTTGTGACGACCATAAGTAGAAGTCAAAAAGTCAAAGTAAACTATTTTTTACTTCATTTATATATTAAACAACATAATTTTTTTCGGAGAAAAGGCCATGTTAAAATAAAGTTGAATTTGGATGAAAAAAATAGTTATTTGATTAAATGGTTTACATAATCACTTTTTGAGCCAAACCCAAAAGTCGATACTCTTTTTATTTCACAAAGAGTCATTCTAGACTCTCTTTTTTCAAGAAAAAAAAAAATATGAATGGTATAAATTATTTTTTTATTTTTTTAATGAATGTAAAATTTATTGAGAAAACCCCTAAATAGCAGAGTAAAGTTCGAAGTTCAAAGTTCATGAACCCCTAAATAGCCCTTTTTAATTTGTAACTAAGTAGATAAAAAAGTATCATACTTACAATTCGATAAATTTACTACCCCTCTGATTTAAAATATTGTACGGAATGTTTTAGTTAAATTCACTTATCTTAATTTTTTTTTTAACTATCATTTGATTTTTCATTTGAAAATATTGAACACTTGACCAATTTGGAAGATGAAAAAAAAACCCCCTTAAAATATCATATATTATCAAACATGAAGAATATTTTTCTTTAGAAGTATCTGAAACTTAAGAATGGTTAAATCCTATATGGGCTATAGGCTATTATAGCTATGTTGATCAGGAAAGTGACATTATGATCAAACCCATGAGATCCGATTATGGACAAAAATTCACCATTAAATCATTAAATATGTTCATGTAAGCTTAAACTTGATTTCAATAATGGTAAAAATGCCTGAAAAAACCCAAAATTATTTTTATTTTGATGTTTAATATTCAATAGTTTTGAATTGGAATAAAAATACATCAAATAATAAAAACGTGTCATTTAAAAATTAAAACAATTAGTGTTGTTATTTTCATACCTACGATTTTTCAACAAAATCAAAATTCTAATTTTACCTTAGTTATCTAATTAATTTTTCATTTTTAATATAAAAACTCTCGGTTTTCTGCTAACCATATCAAACCGGGATTAACCGGTTATCTACTTCTTTATCTGTCTTCTTACTCCTCTTTCTAATCGCCGGTAGCAAGCGGCGGAGCCAGTAACAGAGCCGGTAACGCAGGAGGAAGCGGAAACGTTCCGATTTATATAAACCATATTGTCACCTCAAAACCCTAGAAGGTCACACGGCGGCGATCTCATGCGTCAAATTCTCCAAAGACGGCAACCTTCTCGCTTTCGCTTCCGTAGACAAAACCATGATTCTCTGCTCAACTACGAATTACTCCCTCACCCACCATTACGAAATTCACTCTAGTGGTATCTCCTATCTAGCTTGGTCTTCTGATTCGCATTACACTTGCTCTGCTTCTGATGATTGTACGCTTTGAATCTGGGACACTAGATCTCCTTATGAGTGTCTCAAGGTTCTTAGAGGTCATACAAATTTTTTCTTCTGTGTTCATTTCAATCCTCCATCAAATTTCATTGTGTCTGGATCGTTTGACGACACGAGTCAGATTTGGGAGGTTAAAACTGGCAAGTGTGTTAGAATGATCAAAGCTCATTCGATGCCGATATCGAGTGTGCACTTCAGTCGGGATTGATCGTTGATTTTTTCCGGAAGTCATGATGGTTCTTGCAAGATTTGGGATGCTACTAAAGGAACTTGCTTGAAGACTCTCATTGATGATAAGACTCCTGCTGTTTCTTTCGCCAAATTCTCGCCTAATGGGAAGTTTATACTCATTGCTACTCTCGATAGGACTCTCGTAAGTTTTAAACTTCTTGTTGCCTTAGTCTGTGAATCAAAATCTGGCTATGATATATTGGTTTGCATCATGTTTGGTTTTGGATATGAACAAAGAAGTTAAGAATCTGATCTTGAGCACATTTTGATACAGTAGTCTTAATGGGTTCTTCCTTCTGATGAATTCGACGATTAGAGTGAGGAGGAGGAAAAAGAGAGATAAAAAGTAGATAACTGGTTAATCCCAGTTTGATATGGTTAGCAGAAAATCGAGAGTTTTTATATTAAAAATTAATTAGGTAATCAAGGTAAAATTAGAATTGGTATGTGGATATATTGGTTTTTTAAAGTATGTGGATATAATATATTGGTTTATTGTTTAATTTTTATCTTATACTCTATCTCACAACCTCATTATTTCACAAAACATAAAAAGTGCATATTCTTTAAATTTTGTTTAAAAAGTGTGTATTTTTCAAATTACTCTCCAAAAAAAAAGTGTCTAGTTGTCTCAATAGTTAACTCTAAAGATTTGCAAACCCATGTTTCAAGACTGATTAAATGAAACAAATTATCTGATGCAACCAGTGGCGGATCTACGTTAAGAGTAGACTGGGCACATGTCCCACATAGTTTATAAATTTTTTTAGTAAATGTTGCTATAATTGTCTGCTAGATCATTTGGTTATGTATTCCTCTTCATAATGTTGCTGGTGGGGTGTTCGATCCCTCCATTTGTTGCTTTTTTACTCTTTTTGTCACATATATATTATAATTTTTGGCCACATATTTATTAATTACTTCCTCCGTTTCATAATATAGGATGTTTTAGAGGTTTTTTTTGTTTCATAATATAAGATGTTTTCAACTTTTTAAGTAACTTTTAGATTACTTTTCTATTTTTTTATTATTTATTTTATGCAGTCTTATTTATGATTGATTAAATTTTTTTTAAATGGTTATTTCTTAATCTGCGTGTTTTCACTCAAAACATCTTATATTTTGAAATGGATGGAGTATTAGATATGTGCCCCATACTAATAATTCTTCTCGATCCGCCCCTGGATGCAACTGACCAAATAGGAATATAGCAAGACTTTTATTTGTCACATACTCATAGACCAATATCATTTCTTCTCGTTTTATAAAAAAATCCAGGAAGCCTAACAAGATTAATTCTTGTGTCGAAGATTTGCAACAACTACAACCTCGTTCTTGAATTTTGTGTCTTCTTTGCCCCTTTTGCAAGAAAACAATAACTCTGATTTAGCAAATGATCTTTGACAGAACAATGGCTACCACTAACACTTTGAATTCCCACCTTTCCCTGCGCATGCATCAAAGATCATTTGCTAAATCAGAGTTAGGTCAAAGAACGAAACTTTCAGTTTTGGTAGTCAAGGCAAAGAAAACAGAGTTCGAATAAAGTGTTCACCAGGTAGTGGAGTAGAGATCATCTGGCTATTGTTGTGGTGGTGGTGATGGTGTTTTAATGCCTGTTTGGTTGTAAAGCGCATAAAGCTCGTACCTTGCATTACAACTCGGAACCAAATATTCCGAAGGAAAAAGCAAAAATAGAAAGAACACAGAGGAACATGCTAATGCAAAAACTTGCATTGGAAGGAAAAAAAAACATGATAACGTAATACAACTGCGCCAACTAGGGTTCTGAAGCAGTTCTTCTCTCTTTGCTTTTCAAGTTTCAAGCTGCTCAGTTATACTCATAGTCCCGGCAAAAATTAATATTCGGTCTTCAAAACCCATATGTTTTGATTCTTTAACGGATTAGGTTAAAAACTTATGTTGTCCCTAAACCCCGGATTAATACGTGTTTTTTTAATTCACGTTTTCGTATTGGTTTGATAAAATCGATTTCACTTTTTGGAATAGTGGAGTTGAAATTCTCCAATTAAAGTAAAGCTATCTACCGACGTCAAAAAAAAACAAAAATCATTACAAAATTGAAGAAACTTGTTTTTTTTTTAGTGTGAAAACACTAAATATCAAGTTGATGTTACTCGTCAACTACAGGTCTATCTCTTTGGTTTTAAGCGTTGACGTGGACTTGAAAGAAACTGTATTGTCTTACAAAAACGAGCACTCTTGATTGGCTTCAAATTCATCAAGACCACCAATTAATAAATAAATAAATAAACGAAGCACAAAGGCATTAATTAATGGAGAAGTGTTGGGAAATGTCTGCTTATGGTTTCCTCTTCCTTCTCACCTTCCTTACCAGCCTGAGACCTTCTATACAGCAACCTAAACCTGAGTACGTCGGTTATAATTGTTCTTCTAGTTACCTCGAAAACAGCACATACTCTTCCATTCTCACCAAGCTTTTGTCCTCTCTTTCTTCGGAAGAGAATGATTACTTCTTATCCATTGGATTCCGAAGCCTTACAGTGGGAGAAAAACCGGACTATGTTTTCGGACTTTACCTCTGCCGTGGAGATTTGTCGCTGGAAGTCTGCCGTTACTGCGTCAATATCGCCGTCAAGGACATTCGGAATCAGTGTCATGATGGGAAGGAGGCTTCGATTTACTACGACGAATGCACACTTCGATACGCTGACCGTAATATTCTCTTGGATCCTGTACCCAAAGATGGACAGCTGATGAGAAACCAACAAACTGTTCCGGCAAACCAATCAGATCGGTTCAGTGAGGTAGTCCTCTCTTTGATGAACGAAGCTGCAAAGGAGGCTGCTGTTAGTCGAAGAATGTTTGCCTTCAAGAAAGAAAATTACACATCGTCCCAAACCGTTTATGTAATGGTACAGTGCACGCCTGGTATATCAAGAGAGAACTGCTCAAGATGTCTGCGACAAACAATCAAGATATTGCCACGTGATACAATCGGAGCAAGACTTCTTTGGCCAAGTTGTAATATAAGGTACGAGCCTAACCTTTTCTACAATGAAACCGTCAATCAAGCTTCTCCTCCTCCTCCTCCTCCTACTCATCGGCAGCCTGGTAAGAGCACTCCATATCTCTCTGTAAATGTTTTTTGGGTTGAGAAATTCAAGATTCTATAAATTGTGTCATGTCTGATTCAAGAATTAATGCAGGAAAAGGCAAAAAATCCATAGTGATAATCATAGCAATAGTTGTGCCGTTAGCCCTTTCTGCTATGCTTTTCATAGCTTGTTATTGTTTCCGTGCAAAGAGAGCCAAGAAAACTTATGAGACAGCAGCTGCGCATGATGGTAATATACTAGTTTTTGCTACTTAATAGTTTTCTCGAGCTTAATTCTTAAGCATTTGGAATTGCAGATGGAGATGATATTACAACAGCAGGCTCATTGCAGTTTGATTTTAAAGTTATTGAAGCTGCAACTGATAAGTTTTCTGAAAGTAACAAACTCGGTCAAGGTGGATTTGGAGAAGTTTACAAGGTATCTCTATTTACCAATTTACTAACCGTCCTAATTAGTTCCATAAAAAAATCCAAACAATGTAATTGGTTGTAACTCATAATCTGTGTAGGGCACATTTCCTAATGGATTACAAGTTGCGGTGAAGAGGCTATCGAAAACATCAGGACAAGGTGAAAAAGAGTTCAAGAATGAAGTTATTGTTGTGGCAAAGCTTCAACACAAAAACCTTGTCAGGCTTCTCGGATTTTGTTTGGAGAGAGAAGAGAAAATACTTGTCTACGAGTTTGTGCCTAACAAAAGCCTTGATTACTTTCTCTTTGGTATATAAATACTACAATATTTTATCCCAAAACTGTTCATTATTACAAGCCCCTTACTTGAGACCAGTGTTCTTTAACATTGTGAATGCGGATGGTGCAGACTCGACAATGAAAAACCAGCTTGATTGGAAAAGACGGTACAAGATCATTGGAGGAATTGCTAGAGGGATTCTATATCTTCATCAAGATTCACGACTCACAATCATACATCGTGACCTCAAAGCAGGTAACATCCTCTTGGATGATGATATGAACCCAAAAGTTGCAGATTTTGGAATGGCACGGATTTTTAAAATGGACCAAACGGAAGCTAATACGAGAAGAGTAGTTGGAACCTAGTAAGTTTTGCGTTTCCCATTCATTGCCTCTGTAGAGTGTAATATGCTTCAATTAACTTAACACTTAATATTATGACAGTGGCTATATGTCTCCGGAATATGCCATGTATGGCAAATTCTCCATGAAATCAGATGTATACAGCTTTGGGATCTTAGTTCTTGAAATTATAAGCGGCAAGAAAAACATCGGTTCCTATCAAATGGATAGTAGCGAGGGCAATTTGGTTACATATGTAAGTATACACCCTTCAAATTTTGGTCACTGTTGTGAGTGTATACAAAGTTGTTTAAACTGGCAAAATCCTCTGTTTTATATGAAAATGACCAAAGTTTTGAAAAAATCATGAAATGTTTAACAGACTTGGAGAGTATGGAACAATGAGTTACCAATGGAGGTCGTGGATCCATCCTTTCAAGATAGCTATCAAATAAACGAAATTACTAGATGCATCCATATTGCTTTATTATGTGTTCAAGAAGAAGCTGAAGATCGTCCAACCATGTCAACGGTCGTCCAGATGCTCACTACTAGCTCAATCGCTCTGGCTGCCCCCCGACCACCTGGATGTTTCTTTCAGACTAAACATGAAAAATCTGGTCCATCGATGGGTTCGTCTGCTCTGTGTTCCGTTGATGATGCTTCGATTACTCATGTAACTCCTCGCTGAAGACGACGAAACGTTTCACATAAATTATTAAGCATCGACAATGAAACAAGATTTGTCTTAATTAACCTTCTTCCATTATTTTGAATTTTACATTAGTGCCCTTCAAGAAAGTGTAAGATACTCGTATTTACTACATAATGGGGGCAAAAGAGTGAAGAAACAGTGGCCTAATTGTTGATTCCTGGCACTAGGTTTGTTTTGTTGGAACAGAGATGTGTTAGGTAAGTACGAAATTGTGTAGAATTTTGTGAGGAAAATACTCAAAATAGATAGAACAGACTAAATTGATGTAAGTAAGCATGTGTGAGTTCCATGTTTCCCAAAATGACTCTAAAAGACTAATACACACAATTGTAAAGTTAACAAGGTAAAAAAGTTCTAAAATAGGAAGTCAACACCTATCTCTAGAAATCAACCTTCCACTAAATAGTGTTGATTGTTTTTGAAGCAGTGAAGGCTCTAACGGAATCAGCTAGGGTTGCGAAATTACTTACTGTTTTAACTTATAACTGTCCATTTGTTACTTGTCTGGTAAGGAAGTATAAAACGGTTTTTGTCTTAATCACCCAAAGTCTCCGCG
Organism: Camelina sativa; assembly: GCF_000633955.1. Lineage (NCBI taxonomy): Eukaryota > Viridiplantae > Streptophyta > Magnoliopsida > Brassicales > Brassicaceae > Camelina > Camelina sativa. The sequence goes on from NC_025694.1 coordinate 8,604,057, forward strand.
CCTAGCAAAATAATCTTGAACCTATCCAATATTCAACTCCAATATGTTTTATCTTTTTCGGAAATAGATTGATAGAGAATAATAACTTTATTTTAACTAATTGATTCATTGTTTTTCATTTAAATAACAATACAAGTTGATGTTACTCGTCTAGTTGACTTTGACTTACAAGAAAATTGCATTATTTTACAAAACCAAAATTTGACTGGCTGTTGGTTGGTTTCACATGTATTCATTAGTACTCATAAACCAATCAAAAAAAGAAAAAAAGAAAAAAAACAGAGAGAAAAGGAGATAATGTCTGCTTATGCCTCATTAAACTCTCTCTTCTTTCTCACCTTCTTCATTACAAGTTTAAGAGCTTATGCACAATTACAAGACCCTACTTACGTCGGCCATGTTTGCAGTAACAGGATATCAACAAACACTAGTGACAACTCAAATGTCGGATCCGTTTTGATTTCTCTTTCTTCAAACAATTCTTTCTTCTCCAATGGATCAAATATCATCACAGAGGGTCAAAACCATGACAAGGTATTCGGAGTTTTTCTCTGCAAAGGAGATATCTCCGCGGAAGTTTGCCATGAGTGCGTTGCATTTGCTTCTAAGGCCGCTCTGAAACGATGTCCAGGAGGGAAAGAGTTCTTGATTCAGTATGACGAATGCATGCTTGGATACTCGGACCGGAACATTTTCATGGATCCTGATGCCACAACAGCAATAATCACTTGGAGCAATCAGAATGTTACGGCCGAGCAATCTGGCCGGTTCAACGCTGCGGTCGTCTCTCTGTTGAAAAAGTCTGCAGAGGAAGCGTCTAATAGCAAAACAAGAAAGAAATTTGCGGTTAATAAGTCTGATTTCACTTTGTCCCAAACGCTTTATGCATCGGTTCAGTGTATTCCTGATCTGACTAGTGAAGACTGCTTAAGCTGTCTTCAACAGTCTATCCGAAAACTATATTTCAACAAAGTCGGTGGAAGGTTTCTTGTCCCGAGTTGTAACTCAAGGTACGAGATTTACCCTTTCTACAATGAAACAATAGAGGGAACTGTTCTTCCTCCCCTGGATCCGGCTCCTCCATTGCCACCGGTTTCAGCTCCTCCTGGTAAGAGCTCTATCTTAATTCAATTCCATGATATTTATTTTGGTTGAGACGACATTCACAATTTAAGACTTATGCAGGAAAGAGGAAAAATTCAACAAAGATAATCATAGCTATTGTTGTGTCGGTCGCTATCTCTGTTCTTCTTTTTCTAGCAGTTTTTAGCTTCTATGTAACAAAGAGAGCGAAGAAGCCTCATGACACAGCAGCTGAAAAGGATGGTAAGGATTTCAAAATCTATGTGTGTGCTGGTTAAATTTTTTTGGACTTGAGTTCTCAAAACCTTTTATTTTCTTGCAGAAGGGGATGACATTACAACTGCAGGCTCACTGCAGTTTGATTTTAAGGTTGTTGAAGCTGCGACAGATAAGTTTTCTATATGTAACAAACTAGGTCAAGGCGGATTTGGACAAGTTTACAAGGTACTACTACTACTAGTTCATTGAGCTATGGTGATGGCTCTGTTTAACTCACAATCTTTTCAGGGCGTACTTCCTAATGGAGTACAAGTTGCGGTGAAGAGACTATCGAAAACATCAGGACAAGGTGAAAAAGAGTTCAAGAACGAAGTTGTTGTGGTGGCAAAGCTTCAACACAGAAATCTAGTCAAGCTTCTCGGATTTTGTTTGGAGAGAGAAGAGAAAATACTTGTCTACGAGTTTGTGCGTAATAAAAGCCTTGATTACTTCTTGTTTGGTAAGTTATACCAATGCTTAATTAGGGAATATATTTCATTTTTGAACTCATGTTTTAGATATTCTAACTATATATGGAATATTCAGACTCTAATAAGCAGAGCCAGTTGGATTGGACTACACGGTATAAGATCATAGGAGGAATTGCTAGAGGAATTTTGTATCTCCATCAAGATTCACGACTCACAATCATACATCGTGACCTCAAAGCAGGTAACATCCTCTTGGATGCTGATATGAACCCGAAAGTTGCAGATTTTGGAATGGCGAGGATCTTCGAATTGGACCAAACAGAAGACAATACGAGACGAATAGTTGGAACCTAGTAAGTTTTTGTTCTTTCTATCTATGAAGAATAAAAATCCTTGGTTAACTCAACCCTTTACATATTGTGGCAGTGGTTACATGTCTCCCGAGTATGCGATGTATGGCCAATTCTCAATGAAATCTGATGTTTATAGCTTTGGAGTATTAGTTCTTGAGATTATAAGCGGAAGGAAGAACAGCAGCCTCTATCACATGGATGCTAGTTTTGGAAACTTGGTTACATATGTAAGTATAACACTTCATATCTCTACTCTTTTCCTCTATTAAACAGTCACAAATAATTTGTCTTAAATCGCTCAACATATAGACTTGGAAGCTATGGAGTAACGGTTCGCCACTAGAGCTAGTGGATTCGTCCTTTCGAGAGAATTACCAAAGAATCGAAATAATTAGATGCATCCATATTGCATTATTATGTGTCCAAGAAGATACTGAAAATCGTCCAACCATGTCAGCGATAGTCCAAATGCTTACTACTAGCTCGATCGCCCTCGATGTACCTCAACCACCAGGATTTTTCTTCCGGAGTAATCATGAGCAAGCAGGTCCATCGATGGATAAGTCTTCTCTTTGTTCCATTGATGCTGCATCGATTACTACTTTAGTTCCTCGTTAGAGACAAACTAAGCCAAAATTAATTTCATTTTTTTTTGTGTTCATATTAGAATCTAGGATAATGTTACTAGATTTGAGGTCATACAATAAGGACTTCCTAGAGCATTGACTCCAGTGATAAGCATTGACTCCAGTGATATTGTGTATATATATATACTTTTAATCCATATATATGTACCCCTCATTTGAATGGTCTGAAATATCAGTGTCTAAATAATTACAACCGGTCCCATATTGTCTCTTTGGGACGACTCGTGTGTAGATATTTTGTTGAGTCAACCGTAGATTGTTACAAACGAAAAAGAAGTGATCCACGAGGACAACAACCATAGACAAATGGACGAAGTCAACATCGAGAAAACTTTAGCAGCCACTGTCGAAGACAATTATTAAAGACAAATGCGAAGTCTCTTAGCTGTTTCACAATTATTATTATCTCTTAAAATCCAAGCCTACGGGGAGAGTAAAGAAAGTTACGGACTGGATTAATTAGGATCATGAAACTACGTGTTTTATCTTCTACTCTTCTTTTATTTCTTGTAAAAAATGGTTCTATCTTGTTGTCCCAAAGTCTCCGAGCTTAGCAGACATTATTTATATTTGTTGAACAATACAAGTTCATGTCACTCATATAGTTAGACATTATTGACTTGAAAGAACTTGTCTTATTTAACAGAAAGAAACACATTGTACTGTCTTTAACAAAGAAATTTGACTGACTTATGCTTCTTTAATCTTTTTCTTCTTTCTTGCCTTCTTCTTTGCAAGCTTGATCAATAATGTTGGTTTCCATTAGGACTCTCATAAACCAGTTAACCAGCAAAGATCAAAAAGAGTAAGAAAAAAAAAGACAGGATAAGACTCAAATCGAATGAATGTCTATGCTTCTTTAATTATCCCCATGAACAGACCAACGTTTAGTTCATACAATAAACGTAAATCTTTTTCCCACTTAAAAGCAAAGAACAGGAGATGATAAAAAGGAAAAAAAAAAAAGAGCAAAGAGCTAGTTTTTAATCACAAATAGTAATCATTTATAATTTAAATTGTTTCCTTTTAATAGCAATACAACTAAAAGCTTAAGTGAGTAAACCATTCGTTGTCTTCTTTTGTTAATAAAAAATTACATCGGTTCAAAATTCTATGAACTGTCATTTGCCATTTGTACAAAAATGCACTGTATTTGGTTTATGTGAGTCCAAAGTAACGTTCTAAAATAGTAGTCACGCAGTAACTGTGTTTACACAAATCCATGTGATTATGTGAACTAAAACGGCGACGTGTTTTATTTTGTTTAACCTAAAAATAGTGTGTGTAAGTATACAGATGAACTGTATAGAAAAAAAAATTATGTCCTGGCGTAAGATGTAACACCTGTACGGTCGCAAAAGACGGAACAACATGTAATCCATTCGGTCTGGTCGAAAAAGTTTCTTTCTTTAAAATTCACCAACGAACAGATTTCAAACTGCAACAGTTGAACTTACTAACGTGGGAAAAAGGGAAATAAGGGGGTGAGTAAACAAGTTTACTCAGTGAGAAGATCAAACTCTGCCCACTGGACAAACAGTAATCACGTTCCAAATATAATCAACCATCATTACTTAGCATAGATTTAGAATGTCTATTAATCAAACAAACAAGCAAACATCTTATTTATCCTCAATAACTTTCATCTTATTTTATGCACTTTTGTGGCAACTACCACATTCAAACATTTCTGTTTCTTTACATTACTTAAGAAGTTTTATTTTATTTATAGGTTTGGCCATTAACACTTTTTCTGGCTCCCAAGCCCCCTTTCTTAGAAGACCACGGTCAATAGCTCGATTCTTTCCTGCTCGTCAGCAGTGCAATGGACCCGTCGGTCCATTACAGTCCAACATCCTCAAGTATCTTTTCCTTTCTCATTCTCATTCTCATTTATGTTCATAATTATATTTATAATATAATATATAAGTTAATTCATAACATCAGATTATGTAGCTAATGTGCCTAACATATATCATGTTACTAACAGCCTATTTTACCATGCACACAAATCAACAAAAACACTTTCAATCAANACCTATTTTACAATGCACACAAATCAATACAAACACTTTCAATCAACAAACAATTCTTGAGTCTATACTCAGCAACTATCGAAAAGTACATAAGGAAAGAGGTTACTGTTATCCACAAATACCACCCTCACCTTAGCCTCAACATGTTGGAGACTTCCACCTTGGTTCTCCATCAACCAAAATATATAAACATGCCTCAAGAATACTCCAATAGAGCTTCAGCTCAATCCAACCTCGTTTTCCAAACCAAACAATGCAACTTATTACAATTAACTCTATGCAAACCCGTCTCTAAAACAAGCAATTAAATCAAGAACTAACCGTTGGAAACGCAATCCCACCGCTCATTAACTAGCTAGTAGTATCATGCAACTCTGTACCAAATTTCATGACGATCCGAAAAGTGTCTGCACCTCAATCGATGCCTTGAAGAAGCCAACACGAAACTGTTTCTAGGGTTCTAGATATGACAAGATCAACAGTTACTTGATCCGGAAAAAACATCCATAACTTCTCGAATATGTCCTCGATTCAAGCTCTTTCAGCGGATATAGATTCTTGACAGCGAGACCTTTCCAGAGACATCTTATTTGTGAGCTAATTACATCGGATCCGCCAGGAGTCAGCCTCGAAAACTGGAAATCGGATCTGCCCCTTTTGCTTGTTTGTCTTCCTCATTCTTTCTTGCCCTTCTTTTCTCCACTCGTGGTCACCCCGGCGTTGCTCTTCCACCACCACAACTACGGCATGAGTCACCTGACCCATCAATGGTATACACCCCTTCCGCCCAACTCCTTCTCTCTCTTCCTCTCACACCACCATCAAAAAGCTCCGCTTCGGTTTTCCTTCCACGCAGCCAGTCCCACCACCGAGGCTCAACCTCATCTCTTCCTTCATGAGTATGCGACGGATAAAAGCCAAGAAGGTTCCCTTGCTCCGGTTTGCTCTATCTCCTCATCACAGATCCGAAGTCACCAATGCACACAACAAACAACGACACCGCAACTCTACGAGTAACCACAACACGACGACAACATCTCCATCTCTCTTTTCACACCAACGAAATCTGGCAACTTCCTGCTTCCTTTGATAGCTTCAACGTCCACTAGGTTTTGGTGTGTGCTCCCGATTCCTTTAGCGGCGCCCCCGTGAGAAGGAGATACATATGCTTATATGTATATGTCCACAACAAAACACGACATACCTTGTCGTTTTATTACTCACACCATTTGGGCTTCTAATGGGCTGAAGCTAATAATATAGAATTACTCAATAAACTATAACGGAGTGGGGTGTTACATAAGAATTCACTTTTAAAACGCAAGCTTATTCACAAAATTGCTTAATTTCGCAAAAAAACTGTGAACACATAAGAACATAATGTTGTTAATTACAAATTTACAATTAAAGTCGCCTATGTTCTATGATAAAAAGCAAATTATCCGGAAACAAAAACAAAGACGTACAAAATTTTCTTGATTTATAATTCAATTGCATATGTAAAAAATAATAGAATGTTTTTGTGTGTCTATTGATCTTGGTTTGTACAAAGTATACTGTAAAACCTCTATAAATTAATAATGTTGGGACCAAGACATTTTATTAATTTATAGTGATATTAATTTATAGATATATTTTTAATAGTTTAATTTTTAAAAATTATGAATTGAGACAATTTTAACAATAATTTTGGATATTCAAAATTTTATGGTATTGGAATTGAATTTGTAATATTTAGAAAACATTATTAACTATAAATTACAAATACAATAGACAAATTCACTTATACACATGACATACATAAAATTAAATTTATGAATAATAATATAGATTGTTGTATTTTAATAGTCAATCAAACAATCAAAATGTAAATGATGGATATCTAATAATTGAAAACTTAAAAAAAAATGTAGCTATATTTATGACATGTTACAAAATATTTTATATCATTATAGTTTGAAAATAGAACATAACAGTTGTTTTGTAGATATGAGCTTTAGGAGAAACATACATTATATATATGTAAATTTATATGATTATTAATTTATAATATTATTGTGACCATATTTTACATGGGGATTTCAAAAAAATTATTATCTTACTATCTTATCGAATTTTGTTATTTTTTACACTGGCCCGACTTGGGACTGACAAAATTTATTAATTTATAGTGTTTATTAATTTATAGAGTATTAATTTATAGAGGTTTTACTGTATATGCAACATAGGCAAACCCTAACCTAAAGATTGCTGACCAAGCAACAATACAAGTCGACTAACTATGTGTCGGTAAAACATCGAGGCCCATTGTATATCGGCCCAATACTCCCCCTCAAGATCACAAAGCCCATCTTGGACATAAGATTAATGAATTGCGGTTTATCTAATGCCTTCGTTAAAACATCCGCCAATTGCTCTTTAGTACCAACATGTGCTGTAGTGAGAACTCCACTTTTAATGGTATCACGTACCCGATGACAAACTTTAACTGTATTCCCAAACTGTTTTTCCGAATAAGCACAAAAATTTTGAAGAACACTTTTAACTTCTGATTTTTCTAACAACAAAAACGTCCACACCGTACGGGAAAAATCATCCAAAATTGTCAAAAAATGTGATGCACCGTTAGAAGCTTTAATACAATACGGACCCCAAAACGTGGATTAAAGAAAAATCCGCTCGTTTTATTAATACTTTCCGAAAAATAATCTTTAGTTTGCTTAGCCCGAAAACATGTGTCACACGGTTGGACTGAAGAAACAAATTTACCAGAAAACAAAGGCATAGTAGCTAATACTGAAAAAGAGGGATGACCTAACCGTTGATGCCACAACTGTTCATCAACCTTCCAAACTGTCTTGTTTACTCGAGCAGCTAATTTCTTTAATTTTCTTAGTTCTTTTTACTTTGTTTCTTGTTTAATTCTCTTGTTTGGTGAGATGGGGGAAGATGATAAGAAGACTGTTGCGACCAATGGGTTTGTTGAGAAAACGGTTGTCGTAACTCCCTACTCGGTGTTTGCATCTGACAATCCAGGGGCGATGAATCACATCGGTGCAGCTGAAAGGTGATAACTACAACGAGTGGGCTTCCAACCCAAATTAATTGGCAATGAGTGGAGATGCCATATCCCTTTATATATTACTAAAATCACTTCACATATTTTTAATGTGGGATATTTTACACTAACACCCCCCTCACGCTCAGGCATAACTATTTGGAAGTGTGAGCATATGTGGGAATAACATCCACGGGTTGCCTAACAATTAACGGACTCTGATACCATGTAAAGAAGAATAGAATGTTTTTGTGTGTCTATTGATCGTGGTTTGTACAAAATATATATACAACATAGGCAAACCCTAACCTAAAGATTGCTGACCAAGCAACTATACAAGTCGGCTAACTATGTGTCGGTAAAACATCGAGGCCATTGTATATCGGCTCAATAGCATACATGCCAACACATGTTCCAATATGACATTCTTTTCTAAAATAAAATCTAAACATAAACTATTGAACTTTTACAAAATAAAGCATGAAAGAAGAGCCATGATCTGCATCAGACCTCGAAAGAAAACATTCCTTCTAACGATTAAAAAAAAATTAAAGAAAAAAGGAAAATAGCATTATATATATACATTTTAAGGCTTGTTATCTTCTTTAATCTTCGACAGAACCTAATTTCCCAACACTCTGATTGATTCTTACTTAGACGTCGTCGGCCTTTACTTTCAGGTTTTTATTCGCCATTAAAAACACTCAAATGTGAAAATAAATGAAAATTTAACTGTCAATTTAAAATGATATTTACAACAAACTGAGAGCAATTCTACACAATTTATAATATTCTCCAATATAAACAAAGTATATATGCCGTAACGCCTAGGCTTCCAGGTTTAGCAGCTCATGCAAATGACCCCGAGCAAAATGGAGGAAAAAAGGAAATTAAGCCAACCTCGGTTCAACCAGAATAATCTCGAACTTTATTATACTTAGGGATAAAGCCTGCTCAAGAGCACTCACGACACCGAAAATACATCAATATTTGGCCATAAAGAATCATAATCACCAGCTTGCTTCTAATTACTTGTACGATAGTTGTGCTAAACAAATTCAAGAAGCTTTTCCAAACTCTTGTCACGATCAGAATCACCGGTCAACAAATCAAAAATATTCTAAGATCGTGTTATAATCAGATGGATTAACCACATTATTGCGTTCACGACTCGTATCCTCAGCTTTTCTGATATAGCTTTGCGGAACAGATCTTTTACGCCTCGAGAATCAAAGTTTTTTGCTTCTTCACAATGTCAAGAAGATGACGCAAAATCGTTTTTGCAACAAGAATGTCTATCTCATGCTTTTGCTGTGCGTCAAAGCCATTAGATTATAACTTTCTAAGCTTCTATTAACGTTATCATAAACATTATGCACGATGAAGTCAGGATGCTCCCTCGATTGGGATTATAATCATCCAGAAGCAAACTTTCCAAAATACCAAGAAAACACATAAGTAAAAAAAAAAATTTGCTATGAAATTATTAGATACGGGTCATTAGGATCCATAATAGAAAATTATTTCAGCTATGTTGTAAGAAGTGCCTACCAAAAATAACTATTGTAAGAAGTAGTAAATAATTAGCGAGTTAACTATTTTAACGGGTTACGGGATGAAACAAGTACAATATCTAGTAACATTAATATCACCGAAAAAACTACAGAAATTTTCAAACAGAAAGCAAGTTAAACTATATGTAATTAAATACATCTGGACTATTCATATTAATTAGTTACTCAAATTTGTATCTGCTTCTTAATTATTGCACAAGACCTATCACATAGGTTTAAATATGTCCTTGGTTTTTTTTGGCGAAAAAGTTTGGATATGCCTTGGCTTCGTCTATACAAATCGATAACCAAATCTCTGTGATATAACTTCTGTAATTATTTTCTGAGCCTTTTTCCTATAAGCTGCTTTTAATAATTATATACTTAAATAAAAAAAATAAAGAATTAGTTCTTACAAATTTGTTTTATTTTGACATTTAAATATAAATGTATAAGAAAAATGAGGTCAAAAGGAAAAAAGAAGAAAATTTTTTGAAACCAATAAATAATATATATATATATATATATATATATATTAGAAATATTTTCCTTTTTATAGCAATTAAAGCAAACCACGCATTTTGTTTTTTTGTTAATGGAAATTTAAATTCTATGAACTGTCATTTGACAATTGTCCAATATAATAACGCCTATTAAAATGACTTTTTTTTTTAAGTTACAAGATAAAAACGTCGCACCTTTCTTTACAATGAAAACGACACCAATGGTTAAGTCACGTGTTTAAGCTGAATTTTAAGATTGAGGGTTCAAAAGAAAATTCTCACGTTTCTAGGGTTTGTGAGAGTTGGTGACTTTAAAAGGTTAAAAACTGTCTTCAAAGTTTCTGAATCTCAAAGTTTGGTGGTGTTAGTTAGAAGTTTTGGATATGTGAAATACATATTTGGGTTTGATTTTTCACTGAAATCTTCAACTTTGCCATTCAAAATCGTGTGTTAAAATGTTCAAGAATTTATTCAACGTACAAGTTAGATTTTCTTCACTTAATTTAGAGCTTCAAATTATTTAACTTTAGGTTCCGTTGGACATCTTATTATGGATTTTCAATAATCAAACATTAATAAAAAGTAATTGTTGAGAACAAGCTTGAGCAAGATGAGAGGGTAAATCACCCCCGGTTTAATCAAGATCCTTAACTTTTTTTACCAAAAAAAAAAGATGAGACGGGATAAACTAAAGAAGTAAAAAATTATGTAGTGAATGGTTAAGAGTGTCTCGGTACATTTACAAGTCAGTGAATATATTAAGTGGTTTAGCTTAAACGTATTCTTATCCACTGAACAAACTCCAACCATGTAATTAGCCACTAATCAGAATCACTTTTAATAAATAAATAAATAAAAACTTTATTGTTCCACAATGTAAGTTTTCTTTTCTTTCTCAACATGCATCGTTTGTATATGGAATTTTTTAGAAAAGAAAGATAGAGAATCCCCGATCTCATTGGTACACAAATAACATCTAGCTGGAATCAAAGACGATTGAGGTTCAAAGGAAAATATTGGATGAAAATTCTCAACAAAGCTGATAATTATAATGTTTATGATAGAACACAGAATTAATAATCAGAATTCAGAAAAATACTCCAGAAAATAAAAGATAAGATCTAAATCTTAGACCAGTCATTGTTGTCTCTTTGGTTTAATTTACTTTAGTCTTGCTTATGGTTCTGCGGACATGGTTCCTTCACGAGCATCTTCGCTATCAGCTGAAATATTTGGTTCTGGTGATCGAGCTCTAATGAGAAGAGCTTTGTAGGGGGCTCTACTCGTACCAGTATTTCCCCTCGGTGTCATGTTTGTACCGGTAGCTTCACGATCCGTTGAATTCACCCTAGCTGGTTCAGGTGACTGGGCTCTTATGAGAAGAGCTTTGTAGGGGACTCTACTCGTACCAGTGTTTCTCTTCGATTCCATCGTTGAACCGGCAGCTTCACGATCCGTTGAATTCACCCTAGCTGGTTCAGGTGACTGGGCTCTTATGAGAAGAGCTTTGTAGGGGGCTCTCCTAGTACCAGTGTTTCTCCTCGATGTCATCTGTGAATTGGTAGCTTCACGATCCATTGAATTCACTCTAGCTGGTTCAGGTGACTGAGCTCTTATGAGAAGAGCTTTGTAGGGGGCTCTACTCGTACCAGTGTTTCTCCTCGATGTCATCTGTGAACCGGTAGCTTCACGATCCGTTGAATTCACTCTAGCTGGTTTAGGTGACTGGGCTCTTATGAGAAGAGCTTTGTAGGGGGCTCTACTCGTACCAGTGTTTCTCCTCGATTCCATCGTTGAACCGGTAGCTTCACGATCCTTTGAATTCACTTTAGCTGCTGGTACAGGTGACTGGGCTCTTATAAGAAGAGCTTTGTAACGCTTCTTGAGATGGGGAGGAGCCCCATATGACGTTATTCTTGACGGCTGACACTTTTCCCTCATTGAACTTGGAAACCTAAAAGAACAAAGGAATCAACAACAAGTGAGAGCGTGAGAAACAATGAAAGATAAAAGATTGTGTATGAGAAATTATAAGTGTCTTGGGATGACTTTATATATACATATAACATTTTATCCTTCACTACAAGAATTTGGGGTATTTACCCCCTTTAAAATGGTTGGTAACGGCTTTAAATTTTGATTTTTCGCGCGAAAAGACGTTGCATTTTTAAATCAAACCGTTTGTTGAGCCGAATTAGAACTCTTAAAAAATTTACATCTATTTAAAAATGTGATGCTATACAATGTCAATAAGTTTTATATAAATTATAGTTCAAAGTACGACTTATTAATTAATTTAATCATATAATTATTTGGAAAAGTAACATATATAGTTCTTTAAATTATTTTACTAGATTTAAATTTAATTGGTAAAAAGTCCTCTACAAAATTGAGGTATTAAGATGTATGTATGTATATATTATGTTTGAAAATATTTTTTTTTACTATACATGTATATGGTATTAAATTTTTAAAACATGGAAATAAGCTTTCTCCATATATAATTGTTTTGTATTTGGTAAAAAATTATTAAATATGATTTTTCCTTTATTTTATTTTAAATAAGGACATTATGTCAACACAGTTCATTGTTATTAGACATTTTTAAAAAAATCATTTTCATCTTGTAATTTATATTAAGAAAAAACTCTCTATATAGTCATTAGTTTTCTATTGTTTCCTTGATATGCTTCTATGACTAGGAAAATAACACTTAACATAAACGAAAAGTTTCAATATTTTCATAATTAAATCACTGAATGAATTTGATTTGTTTTTTCAACTAAAAATTTTACTTTAAATATCATATATATATATATAATATTTTAAAAAAAAGTTTCTACAGTATAAGTAAAACTCATAGACGCATAAATAGGAAAACTAGAAACTTGACTTTATAGGAGGCATTTTTAAATGTAAATTATAAAAGTAAAAAATAAGTTAGAACATTGAACTGTCTTGAGATGGTATTGTCTAGTTAGGAAGAAGTTAATATAATTTGTGTAGATGGACTGATTAAATCTCGGACAAGTTTCGTTTGGAGTTGACTAAATCTCGGACAAGATTGGATATGTCGTTGAAAAAACCCCTTCAAAGGTTAGGAGGCATGGATTTTAATAGTCAGTAGTTGACTTTCGTTGAAACATATATAAGTTGGGCTTGTATATATCATTTGACAGAGATTAATTAACTGGGCCTGCGACTCACTTTTTAATTAGCAAAGTCGATTTGTCTATAGTCATTTTTCAGGTGCTTCGTTATTCTCATGTTAATTGTAACTTTAAATCATTATAGTGCAATTATTTAATGTATGTGTGATCATATTACATACTTTATGCTGAAATTAGGGGGATTTTGATGTGAAATCGGAAGTTTAGGGTAGCTGGTAATAATTGAAAAATATTAAGGTTGTAACCTGTAAGTATAAAGGAAATATCAATTGAAAATTTCGCATCATTTGTATAATTTTCTGACTTCACTCTTGACGGCTATCATTATTTTTAATCTATCTTTTTATTTTGACGGCTATCTTTAATCTTTCTTTTTTTTTCCTTGCTATATATTAATGATGAGATTTCGATTATGTCAAATGTTAATTATCATTTTTAACTTTATGTCCAAAAACAAAACAAAAATGTTATTATTGAAACTTTTTCGAGATAAGAAGTTTCGTTGACGAATGTCAATAGGAATAGGAAGAAACTGTGGAGGTGGGGGTTCCGTTTATGGGTGTGTGAAGAGTAGTAGTAGTGTAACTGTGGAAGTAAGTCATGGCCGCCATATTTGAGTCACGTGTCCACCTACCTTACTTTCTTATTAACATATTCATCCATGTTCCATTCCATATCATTTTTTTTTAGGTTTAAATATCATATTTATTTAAATAATACGATAACATAGAAGTGCACAATTACACTAGTTTTTTTTTTTTCTATGTTTTTGTCGAACGCGAGTTTTGACTTACGTATATGCACACGTAAGGAATTCTGCATCTATTTGGTTATTCCCTAATGGCAGCCATAATTGATATCGAATAAATAAATTACTAAAGCCAAATGTTCTTTTGGTTAGCACATTTTCATAACTTGTAAAGAGTATCGATATGCAAAACACTTATGCATTTTGTAGTAACAGTATCAATAGTTTTATTTGTGTAATCAAAGAATTTAAAAAAAAATAAGAAAATAGCACTATCACCTATGATCAAATTGTTGTTATTTTTTTTGTTTTCCTTTTTTTTTTTTTGGATTTTTAAGATATAACGAAACTGGACCATACTTATTTTTGTGAGATACCATGAAAATGTGATATTTCTCAACACTTGAGAATGAGGTAAATCGTCAAACTAAAATTATATATATATATATATATATATATCAGGTAAAATTATATATATATCATCTTTTATGATAGAAAAGACAAGTATTTCTAAAAATTAATGAAATGCTCATTTCATCAACAATATATATACACAAAAAGGCAAAGCCTTCGATTATTATAAGTAGGATATCTTCAAATCCATCCCGTATCTATATATATATATTACTAGAACTTTTGAGAGTGATTCATTATCTACCATTAACGTGTTTTCTATTTTATTTTTATTTCATTCATTTGCTGAATATAAAAAGTATTATTTGATTCCACCTACTACAAGAAGTAGCAAATATATATATATGAGGACAATTTTTTGTTCATCACACCAAAGATATTATGTCGACACAATCAGATATGATACTGTTTCATATAATTTCCCATATATTATGGTTATAGGTGTCGGATAAAATTAATTTCGAGTTCATTGTGGTTAGTGACTTAGTGACACACTTTTTCATTAATTTATCTCTTAACTAATTATCGTAAAAGAGTTTATAGTATATAAAAAGAATAGAAATATCATTATACTATAAAGTTAAAACCTCGTTTAGTATTATAATAGAATTTTATAAAACTAATGGGTAAATTTTGTGAATAATGGAAAAGTAAGAGGCAAAAATAGGAAAGAATCACTATGTTCAATTATTTAAAAAAAGACAGCTCAACTCAGCTCCACTGATCGGCTCATGTTCTCACTGTTCCCTTTTTATTTTTGTTTGTTTGCAAATTGCAAATTTTGCATTCAATCATCATCAAAATCTCCTTCCTCATTTCGTTTTCTTGGTTTTGGATATAAAAATGGAGACGCCGATGCGTATTCGCTGAAACAAACAAACAAAAAAAAAGCTTTCTTCTCTTCTCTGTTTTATACGCTCTCTATCGCCAATTTAGGTTTCACGATTTCAGGTGTGATTCTTCTTCTTCAATAGCCTTATCTTCTTTTTCCCTTTTTTAGCTTTCTCTACCTTTTTTTTCTTTTTCCCAGAATTTTCTTGGTTCGTGATTGATTTGTCCCATGATTTTCAGATTCTTTCGTTATTTGCATGATTTTGATTTCGAATTTGTGCTGATTTTTTTTTTTTTTTTGATGATTTGGTTCTCTTTTTTGTTTCGGTGATCTATATATATGATTGATGGAGTGTTCTTGGGTGATTTATACTTGAGTGATAGTTTGATTGAGTGGAGGAAGCTGCTGATTTCGAATCATATTTTATTGGAACTGGGAAAAATGCGGATGTTTCTGATATCTTTGTGGCTTCTGATTGTTGTAGGGGAACCATGGCGCTCTTGTCTCAAGGAGGAGGTTCATACACTGTGCCAACTGGACCTCTATACTCAAAGAATGGAACTAAAGCAGTTTATGGTGGTGGTACTGTGAGAAATTTGGATGTGTTGAGGATGAAAGAAGGGTTTTTCGGATCCTATACTGGGACTAGGAGTCTAACTACTACCAAATCAATGCTGCTCCGTTCGGATCTTTCTGTTAAGAGGAGCAAGAGAGGGCATCAACTGATTGTTGCGGCTAGCCCTCCTACTGAAGAGGCTGTAGTTGCAACTGAGCCGCTGACTAGAGAGGATCTCATTGCTTATCTTGCCTCTGGATGCAAAACTAAGGACAAATATAGGTATAGTTTGATCCTTGTTTGCTCTGTTAGAGTGTTAGTTATTGTGACATAGCTCTTAGTTTGTGCTCTTCTGTGGCGTTGGTATTGTTTTAAACATATCCAGATTTTTTTTTTTTTCTATTGGAGAAATGTCCCTTTTGTGCTAACTAACTTAACATTCTGAGTTTGCAGAATAGGTACAGAACATGAGAAGTTTGGTTTTGAGGTCAATACTTTGCGCCCTATGAAGTATGATCAAATAGCCGAGCTGCTCAATGGTATTGCTGAAAGATTTGAATGGGAAAAAGTAATGGAAGAGGACAAGATCATTGGTCTCAAGCAGGTCAACATTCCCCTGTGTTTCATCTTTTGAGCCGTTTTATTATTTAAATACATTTCCACTCTGTAGAACATGTTAGCTTGATATACGACACAATGATGCTATATATTATAAGGTCACTTTTTCCCTTTTTGGTTTGCTGTAGATATTTTTTCTGCCATTTTGTTGATCAGGGAAAGCAAAGCATTTCACTGGAACCTGGTGGTCAATTCGAGCTTAGTGGTGCACCTCTTGAGACTTTGCACCAAACTTGTGCTGAAGTCAATTCACATCTTTATCAGGTATACTAATTGATACTAATTATTGCCAATACTCTTACCCTAAAACGTGACATATAACCAACTCTCTATGGATGTCAACAGGTAAAAGCTGTTGCTGAGGAAATGGGAATTGGTTTCTTAGGAATCGGCTTCCAGCCTAAATGGCGTCGAGAGGATATACCCATCATGCCAAAGGTATGAGCCTTTCTCTATTTTTACGATTGAAGAAAGTTCATACATTTTGTTTCATCTTCAGATAAGATTACATGGTTCTCTACATGGCCAGTGTTCGGTTCTTTTTTTTTTATGTGTAATATTTTGCTATGGCAAGTCTGGAAGTAAGATTTGACAAAATATGTTCTGTGCAGGGAAGATACGACATTATGAGAAACTACATGCCGAAAGTTGGTACCCTTGGACTTGATATGATGCTCCGAACCTGTACTGTTCAGGTTAGATGAATACTTTTGACTTAGTGCCTCTTCATAATTTCCTTAAACTAAACTTTCAGCTCTCTTTAATTTTGTGTTAAAACTTATAGAAACTGAATCACATGCAATCTTGACAGGTTAATCTGGATTTCAGCTCAGAAGCTGATATGATCAGGAAGTTTCGTGCTGGTCTTGCAATGCAACCTGTGAGAAGCTCGAGCTCTTTCTGGCATAAGCAGAAACTTTTTATTAACCAGTATGACTGACCATTGCCTGAATATTATCCAAATTCAACAGATAGCAACGGCTCTATTTGCAAATTCCCCTTTTACAGAAGGAAAGCCAAATGGGTTTCTCAGCATGAGAAGGTATCCAGATCCAGTGGTTATTATCCCCAATATATTTATTATTGCTTCCTCCCACGTTATAACTCTGGTCCTTTTGATAGCCAAATATGGACGGACACGGACAAGGACCGCACAGGAATGCTACCGTTTGTTTTTGATGACTCTTTCGGGTGAGTATGAAATTATTTTTTACATGAACGACAATTACATTACATAGTTTAGTTGGTATTATTGATGAGCTATTCAGAAATATATGTGTTATTCTTACGTATGTATGTGTTCAAGACATGAAGATGCTTTGGATCTTTATCTTTCTCATGCAACAGTGTGGCTAAACTTGATTGTACTACTCTCACTGTTATAGGTTTGAGCAGTATGTTGATTACGCACTCGATGTCCCTATGTACTTTGCCTACCGAAACAAGAAATACGTCGACTGTACTGGAATGACATTTCGGGTAGAAATCTACCTTCATCTTTTCTGTTAGATTCTATAAACTCTTTACAGGAAGGAAATGACCAAATGAAATCCATGGGATCTAATTGAGCCATTAATAATCTCATCATTTTCTTCATGCTGCAGCAATTCTTGGCAGGAAAACTTCCCTGTCTCCCTGGTGAACTGCCTTCATACAATGATTGGGAAAATCACCTAACAACAATATTCCCAGAGGTTTATCATCTGCCTCAAGAGTCCATTATTAGCCTGACTACGTTACCTTTTTGATGTTGAACTCTGACAACGTTCCATCATTAATAGGTTCGGTTGAAGAGATACTTGGAGATGAGAGGTGCTGATGGAGGTCCCTGGAGGAGGCTGTGTGCCTTACCAGCTTTCTGGGTAATTACAGCTATTCCTATATATATTGCTTAATGCATGAAGTCGTTTCATTGAACGAAATATCAACTTTTGTTTTTATTTTATCCACAATGTCAGGTGGGTTTATTATATGATGAGGAAAGTCTCCAAGCTATTCTTGATCTGACAGCTGACTGGACTCCAGCAGAAAGAGAGATGCTGAGGAACAAAGTAAGTACGAGACACACTACACATACATTTTCTTATTCCATAGTTAGAAAACAACCTGTTTATAGCACTACTCGATTTCCAACAGGTTCCAGTAACTGGCTTAAAGACGCCATTTAGAGATGGTTTGTTAAAGCATGTTGCTGAAGATGTCCTGAAACACGCACAGGTGTGTTCTTGTGCACTGTCTTAAGAATCTTCTAGCCAGATTTCTACCCGGTCTGGTCCAGTTCCTAACTGTAAATATATTGGGCTTCTTCCCTTTTTTTCTTCTCCCTTAGGATGGTTTGGAGCGCAGAGGCTACAAGGAAGTCGGTTTCTTGAACGCAGTCACTGAAGTGGTCAGAACAGGTAAATGAAGTTTCCCAATGTATAATTGAATCGCGCATCGACATTTTGTTCGTTAACTTGGTGGTGAGAAAATTTGGTTTCGAAAATGACAGGAGTGACGCCAGCGGAGAAGCTCTTGGAGATGTACAATGGAGAGTGGGGGCAAAGCGTAGATCCCGTGTTCGAGGAACTGCTGTACTAAGAATGGGGCGTGAACAAAATGGTGTCTTAAGAAGCCTTTGGGTGTGTGTTTATGGTATCTGAAGAACTCAAGTCTCAGGAATAAGGTTCTTCTTTGGTTGTAAAATCGGATTTTATAACTGATTTTGTTTGTTTTAGAAATTTCGAAGCCTTGAAAGAAAGTTATGACTCAACGATTTCGGTTTTGGAAATCGTTTTGGAAGTGTGTTGGCATCTTTGAATAAAAATGACCCGTTTTATCTTGTTACAAATTTGTTCACATGTGCGAGTTCTTCCTTGTCACTCCTAACCCCTAGGGCTCCTAACACGTAGAGATGTTGAATCTACCAGACTCGGCGTACATAAAACGTGATTGATTGCAATGGGGACAGTCTCGAAGATAGTGACTGACACGAAGGTACCGACATATAATAAAGTAGACCCTACGAGAGTGAGAAGCAATAATTAATTCTTAGTAGCAAATAATTGCTCGAACGACAACACCAAATTTGTGTTACAATCACATTAAATTTAATGTTTCGTTGTCTCTTATTTTTCACATTAAATTTAAGATTTTTTTGTAGCTTTTAATAATCTAATAGTAAACATTAAGTATTTTATATAACTGAACTGTTAGAAAAATTTTAATATAAAATTATTATCGTGCCAACCCGAAAAAATACTAGATAAACTAATAATAGCTGAGAAAAATTACATCATACTAATTAAATTATTTTTCCAATAAATCTTCAATTTAAGTGTTTAATATAAGCTTTTTGATCTGTGATTTCCTTGTAATTTTTGAAATGAGGCATTTATCATCACCTACCATCTCAACTTCTATGGTTAATAAACAATAATTTACTTATATTACTAAATAAAATATCTCAAACAAAATATTTTTTGTTTGTGTTTATAAACAGTCTCATATCAAATATAGTGGTGTTAATGTGATAACTTTCATAAACACTAAAAAAACAATTTGCCAATCTATTTTTTGTCGTCCTTTTGTCTTGTCATCCCAACAGAGAGGGCCTAATGAATATACCACATTCCTCGCCTCATTCACTTACTTCACTTCTATGTGGGTAAAATTATCAGAAAGGTTATCAACATTATCTCGACACAGAGCAATATGTGTATATACAGGTCAGTATACATATGTGGCATGTGCAGGCTTGTATTATTATTATTATTATTATTATTATTATTATTATTATTATTATTATTATTATTATTATTATTATTATTATTATTATTATTATTATTATTATTATTATTATTATTATTATTATTATTATTATTATTATTATTATTATTATTATTATTATTATTATTATTATTATTATTATTATTATTATTATTATTTTATTTTTTTGTTTTTAATTTTTTTTTAATTTTTTTTAGTGCACAGAACACAGGTACAACAAAACCTCCAATAGTTAACTAACTTTGCATACCTTTGTGCTCTCTAGCTCCTCCTCTTTTTCATTCCTAAATTAGACAACTTCAGTTCAGCTAGTCAGGTGACTCTTCTTCATCTTCTTAGCTCTTCATTTATATATGTTCTTTTGTTCTTGTCGCTACATATCAACTCCACTCAATTTTAGAGGAATAGTTTTCCTAATCATCTTTTTGGTTGTTGTCACAATATTACAGATTGTCTAACTGATGTTTTTTTTTCATTTCAAAATATATGCAATATATAATTTAGAAATCCACCGCTACTTCTTATATTAAAAAAAAACACTTATCTAATATGAGACAAAGATACATCACCATCCTGCACCTGCCAAAACATCATTCGCCTTCCAAACCAAATTATTGCGATGAGATATAGTACCATCCTGCACCTGCAAAAACATCATTCGCCTTCCAAGAACCGTCAACATAACATCTATATCCCGTGAAAGCTGTGGGCAGCGATGAGCCCGTGCGAGGCCCGGACGATGGACGCATAGGGATTGAGGGAATCTCTTCCCCTTCGACCTCCGCCTGAGCCTTCTACCAAGTCAATGCCTCGCCTTCCGCCACCCAAACGACCTCATCCGGGCGTTCAGGAAGGTTCTCGAAAACACGAGCATTCCAAGCCTTCCAAATATACCACATCAGCCAGGGAAAAATGGAAACCTGTGAACCCGGACCTTTAGGGTCTAGAAAATGATCGACATTAGCGTACACAGAACCCGTCGGGAAAAGATGTGGCCCTACTGGTACATGGGCTAACGCCCGGACCTGTCGGGCCGGGGGACACAAAAATATGGCATGATTGATATCCTCCTCCTCCATCCCACACCATGTACAAACAACATCGCAGCTCACCCCCCCCCCCCCCCCCCCCC
>NC_025694.1:8625803-8653698 GCF_000633955.1 Camelina sativa
GTTAGCCGATACCAAAATACAACCCGATAATACTTGCCACATAAAGTGCTGGAGTTTTGGTGGACAATGTACCTGCCAAACCCAAGCCAGGAGAGGAGAAATCGCCGGCCCAGAGCCCAATGCCCGAAAAGAGCCTTGGACACCCAATCGTTCCGTCTCTTACCCAGATTTGACCGTATATTTCCCAGTTTTAGTAAAATGCCATCCTAAAGAATCATCCTTGGGGCAACGACTTAGAGGTATTGCCTCTATCAGAGCAACATCCACATGATCAAAATGCTGAGTGAGCAAATCCTTACGCCAAGAATTCATTTGACGATCAATGAAATGGGGTAACCGGAGAGTTGGGTCCTTAAAAGGACCGTTACTTAAGGCTGGTCTTGGGAATTGAGCTGGAACCCAAGGATCCCTCCATATAGAAATTGAGGTCCCTGAGCCAACCCGTTTAATAAGCCCTTTGGTCACCAGAGAGCGAGCAGATACGATACTCCTCCACCCATATGAGGGTGAATAAGATCGTATTGGATCCATAGGATCTGTATTCCGATAATACCTACTTTTAAAAACCCTGGCAAACAGGGAGTCTGGATAATCTATCAGTCTCCACAACTGCTTAGCCAACAAAGCCGTGTTGAAATCATGAACACTCTTGAAACCCAGACCACCCAAGCAACAAAGCCTCTCCCAAGCAATCCAATGCATACCCCCTGACTGTCCATTTGTACTCCACCAGAAATTTGCCACTGCACTAGTCAGTTTAGAAGTGATAGTCATTGGCAAACGATAGCAAGACATCACAAAAGTCGGGACAGCCGTCGGGACAGACTTAATCATCACCTCTTTCCCCCCTTTTGAGAGTAACCACACGGACCAGCCGGTCGTGCGACTCTGCAAGCGATCTCTAACAAAAGAAAAAACCTTTGTCTTTGACCCCCCAAATTCTCTGGGAGTCCTAGATAAGAACCCATACCGCCCTGATTGGTGATCCCTAGAACCCCCTGGATTTCCGTCTTGACTACCGCATCGACCGTGTGACCAAACTGAATCGAAGATTTTCCAAAATTAATTTGCTGACCCGTGACCGCTTTATACTGCCGTAAGATATCTAAAATCACCCTGCATTGATCCTTATCAACCTTGCAGAAAAAAGACTATCATCTGCAAATAACAAGTGGGTAATTGGCGGACACTTGTTTACCACCTTAATACCGGTAATCCGCTTATCTGCCTCCGCTTTCCGTACCTTTGCAATAAGGACCTCTGTACATAGAATGAACAAATAAGGGGACAACGGATCCCCCTGTCGCAATCCCCGCTCCGGCAATATTAAACCATTAGGTTGTCCATTGAGGAGAACCCTATACTCCACCGAAGAGACACAAAACATGATCCAAGAGATCCATCGATCTGCAAAACCCATTTTTCGAAGCAAAGCCTCAAGAAAGCCCCATTCAACCCTATCATACGCTTTACTCATATCCGTTTTGATGGCCATAAATTTTCCTTTACACGACTTATTCGTCCGCAACCCATGAAACATCTCCTGAGTGATCAAAATGTTGTCCGAGTTCAAATGACCCGGAACAAAAGCCGACTGATCCGGTATAACTTAATAATCCGGTAAATTACTTTGGATCCACCAATATTACTAAAATATTGTCCAAACGAACCAAATGATCTAGATGGAGGAGGAGCTTGTTGGTTTTGTTGTTGATTATTCCGCTTTTGTATAATCCTTGCTTGTTCAGCCTCAAAATATCCACGAACATTTGGATGTAGAGTATCCAAGTCACAAAGTAAAATTTTGTTTTCTTCTTTTAGCTCTTTTAAAGCATAATTTTTACATAATTTGCATAATATGATAATCGAGGATGAACGTGATCTCGATGCACCGATTGAAGTTGAAAGAGAAGTTCCACCTCCAGCGGTCCAAATAGCAGAAAATGATGACATTCGTTTCCAGGGGTGTCTCGGTCGATTTAGAAAAATAAAAATAAAGAAACTCATTTTTCACTTCGAAATGCATTAATTGATCATTTGTGGAAAAAATACAGTAATGCAGATGGTTAAAAATCTAGTATATTTTATAATTTTTGTATGATGTGATGCTCTTTATAATAATAAATATTTAATTTAAATAAAAAATAATAATTTTATGAAAGTGTTACAAATTTAAAGTAAAATAGGTTAGTTTGCAATTTTTATAAATAAAAGGTATTAATTATAAAATAAAATAAAAAGAATATTTTTAGAATATTTTTTTTAGAGGAAAAAGTAGAAAAAACCATTGGAGCAAATAGAGGAAAACCATTAGAGATGGTTAGAACCAGTTTTTTTTTGTTTCTTGGTCAACTGAAAATTAACTAATTTTCTTGAAAGAACAGTTAATACTTTGTCTTAATTAACTGAAAATAAGCTAATTATATTGTTAAAACAGGGGTTACGCCTGCAGAGAAGCTCTTGGGAGTTGTACAATGGAGATTGGGGACAAAACATAGATAAAAGAACGTTCCGGGGACTGCAGTACTAGAAAATGAACTATGACCACAATAGCAATAAAAGAACGTTCAAAAGCTCAATTGGAGTCGATAGTTAATTATTTAATAATATAAATAAACTCTCATGTCATTTGAAAAATAAACTTGTCGTTGGTGGGTGAGGCCGGGGCAATGGTAATTTCGGTCGAATAAAATATTGTTGTAATTCATGGAAAACTATTGTTGTGAATCTTGTGATTGTTTGGTAAAGAAACATTGTTGTACTTTAATCAATTTATTTAAAAGTTCCCTTAATTAATCACATAGTTGATCAAGTTACTTACAAATTATGGTCCACAACTTACACAAAGTTGACTATTGCTTACATAGCTGTCCCTCATGATCTCCGTATATATATATTGCAAGGAGAGCGTCTTCATCGTGGAACATGTTGAACATGAAAAACTGTTTGTCGTGGATCTTAATGTTACAAAAAGATCTGCATCATACAAAATTGTTTATTGAGGCTATTTATTACTTTCTTCCTATTATAATATAGGATATTTAAAATATCATATTTTAGAGAATTTTTAATTTTATAATATAAGATATGTTCAATTTTCTAAATAATTTTTAGATTAATTTTATTTTTTTATTATTTATTTTATACAATTTTGTTTATTAATTGGTTATACTTTTTAAAAGTAAATATTTCTTATTATGTTTGTTTTTGTTTTTGGTTAAAACATCTATATTTGAAACTGTAAATGTTGCATGTAGTTAAAAATTATTATTAATAAGTTTATATCAAATAAATGTTATCTATATTACTATTTTTGAAGTACATTTTGGTTTATGCCCTTTAAGTTTTACTTATTTACTATGTTTTATTTACAACATTAACCCCTAACGATTTTCCTAAAATAACATTTCGTAGAAATTCAATTAATGGAACTATTTAAATCGACGTAATTTGATACGTTTATTGCCATAAATAGCTTGAAAAATGACAACATCTTTACATTTTGATTTTTCCTAAAACAACTCTACACATTAAATTTTTAATTCCATAAAAATCTCCAAACCTATTTTAATAGATCTTTAGAGCCCGTATGATCTTTTAAATTTAAATGACACATCCAAATTTGAGTAACAAATGATTACAATTTTGGGTTCTACCCTTTTAGTTTTGTTTATTTAAAATTTTATTTACAAAATTGATCTCTACATATTTGCAAAAAATCAATAAGTAAAATATGGAAAATCAAATTCGATTATACTAATAATATAATTAATATATGAAAAAATCAATTATTTCCTAAATTATTTCTGCCGTCAATTTTTTTTCCTTTTAAATTAAAAGATTTGAATATTTTAGATTTCAAAATGGAAATAATAATATTTTACACATTCAATGTCGATATTTTTAATATTATATATTAATATTCACTAACTGATTTTATCTTTTACATAAACCATATTATTCTCTCAAGATTGTGATTTCTTAATATGGAAAAACTTTTAATCGAAAACTTAGATTTGGTATATAATAATGTTGAACAGAATCCTAAAATATATCAAATAAAAACTAACTAAAACACACACGACTATTTAATTTTATATTCCTTATGTAAATATTAATTCTTTTAAATTTTTTAATAATAAGTATCATATTTTGAAAGATCTTTTTGCTTGCTCAACAATATTTACTTGATTTGATATAACATCTAATTTTATCATCACCAATAACACTATAAATAACCTATGAACGTCAATGTACCAAATAACTTCATTCGTACTTGGCTATTTTTTTCCTTCCCAACTCTTATTTGCTAAAAAATGATAGATTTTTTCATAATCTGCATCACTAATATACATTTCTTAATTGTTTTTTTTGCAGCTCAATTGTAATCATGGCAATAAGAGTGAGATCGGTGCATGAAAAAAGTATTTTTTTTTTAATTTATTTATCAAAACTACTTTTTTTTTTTTTTTATCTTTGCTGTTTAGTTTTTGTCCTTCTAAATAACTGATTTTATTTAGAAAGGTCCATTGGAGAATCAGTTTTAATCTACTTAAACTATTTCTGTTACAAATACAAAACTTTAAATTTGCTAATATCATCCTTTTCTTTTGACACAGAAGCATTGAGATCTCGGTTGTAAATGTAAGTTTTATTCTCACTAACGTTTTCATTTGCAATTAAGTTATTACACATAAGTGAAGTTTTCTTATATCACTTTTTAAATTGAATCAGGGTGTAGCTCACTGTAACAACCTTACAAAGTCAATAAGAAACGATGGAGGAGTAAGAAGTGTATTAGATTCTTATTGGTGCATTAAAAAAAATTGTACTAATACATGGTCAAAAGTTATTATGTTGATGCTTCTATGTTAAATTTTCTTTTTTGAATTTTTTTTTCAGTCGGCGGATGTTTTAAAGGGATCCACTTTCCCTTTCATATTTAGTTAAGCGTATTTTATAATAATTATTTCCATATGTTTATATACTCTTTAATGTTAAAAAATTGTACATTGAGTTTTGCAGTTTTTAATTGATTTTTTTTTTTGTTTTATGGTTTTTAGTTTTTATTTTTGGTGTAGATTACAGTTCTTGCAAAATAACCTTGAATGGTATTTGTTTAGTTTTTGATTTTTATCAATAATTCTTCTTAAGAAACGTTTTTTGAAGTCTTTTTACTTTATTTTTTTTCTTTTTGTTTTGTGTTTAAGAATTGACTAAAATAATGATAATAATTTTTTTATAAAATGTCACATTAAATAGTTGAAAACCCCCATATAATTTGGTTAATTTTTTTTTTAGGAATTACCAAAAAATAAAATTCTCATTAACTAAATATATTGTCATGAAAAAATTATAGACTATATAAATATGCTAATTTGGTAAAACAATTAACATAATTAAACTTGATAAAGAAAACTTATTTTGATTTTGGTGAGATGGGTTGGCATTAGTCCCTTAGAGAAAGTTAAGTGGAATTGTTTTTTTTTTAAATACTTTTAGATGTGTAGCAGGAGATAAATGTATTACTAGACTATACATATACCACGGGTTAAAATCTTGAAAATACTACAAAAATCCTATACTTTGGATACTTATATCAAATATTTTTAAAATTTTATATTTTTAAAACTACAAGAGTAAATCCAATAAATATTCACAACTTTACAATCTAAAAATTAATAAAACAATAATAAAATAACAAGTAAATACAACATAAATTTTAAATTTTTAAAATTAAAAATATTGTTCTGCGATACACGATGTCAACAACAAAAAAAAGTAATAAATATTTTTCTCTGTTTGAACTTTGAATTATCCTCATCCAGATCTGCCAAAGCTATTAAATTTTATTTGATTCTAAAAAAACATATAATTTGTAACCGGTAGAGTGGTATTTGGTATTATGATACATATAAATTATTTTGATCCCTGGTGTAAAAGGATATACGGGTCCGTCTAGGGTCAGAAACTCCTTGATAATTAAAAATATATATATGTTACATTACATAGCTCAGTTGTCGGCCATATGACATTTGAAGCCAATTCCACCAATATTAGTAAAATATGTACTAACTAGAAAGTCTCCTACAATGTTGAATTGGTTTGGTCTTTTTTTTTTATTAACTGGAATTATATTAAGATGGTTGTTACTTTTTACAGATAAAAGAATTGGTTTGGTCCAGAAACCTTTCAAGTAACCCGAGATTTTTAAAATTTAATGACTCATCAACAGCGATGCAAGTGTCAGTAAAATACGACATCGGACCAAACCAATTTGTATTATTATTTTGATAAATATCTAATGTGTTGTTAATTGCTTGTTACTCATATTACAACGTGGGATAAATTTAATGTCAACGGGGGCCAATTAATAATAATGATGTCTTATTTCTTTTTTTTTTCCTTTTTTAGTAACCATGTGGTGTCTTAATTAATAATTTCTGGGCAAAATCCTCAGAAAGATAATCAACATTATTTGAACACAAGCATATATATATAT
The DNA here is from genome assembly GCF_000633955.1 of Camelina sativa. NCBI lineage: Eukaryota > Viridiplantae > Streptophyta > Magnoliopsida > Brassicales > Brassicaceae > Camelina > Camelina sativa. Next base: position 8,632,306 of record NC_025694.1, read on the forward strand.
ATATATATATATATGTGCATAGAGGTACTTACAGAACCACCACTAAGCTTCCTCCTCTTATTCAGCCCTAAATTTGACAATTTCAGGTGATTCTTTTTCGTCTTCTTATATCTTCATTTATGTTTTCTTGTTATTGTCGCTACATCATTTCCATTTTTTTTCTTTTACATTATCTCAACTTAATTTTGGAGGAATACATTTCCTAACCATTTACGTTGTTGTCACAATAATACAGATTTTCTAAAGGATGTTTTTCTTTTTATTTTATTTTTGTCAAAGGATGTAGGATGTTTTTTTTTACATTTCAAAATATATGTTGGATATAGTAAAATTTCTATAAATTAATACTCGGTAATGTAATAATCTTTATAAATTAATAAATATTTCTGGTCTCAAGTTGAGTCAATATAATTTTGGACACAATTCAATAATAAAATAATAGTTATTTTTAAAATACTTTTAAATATATGGTTCCATCAATAATATAAATTATTAATTATATAAAATTATCAAAAAAAATATGTATATATATACACATTTTTTTATTAGAGCTCATTTCTAATATTTTTACTATATGTTCAAAAAATTTGATAAATTGTTATTTTATTTGTAATTGATTATATAAAATATCAGTTATAACAATTAAATCTTTTTTTTTTTGAAATTTTTACCAAATTAAGAAAGTCTATAGACTGGTAATTAACTTGTCTTGTTGTAGACTTGTAGTTATTATATTTGAAGTTATATAATATAACTACTGTATGAATTATATATATTTTGTATCTCCTTTGGTTTGATTCTAATTCATTTGAACTAAATTAAACAATTAATGGCTCTTACTCTTCTTCTGTGATAAACTTGGGTACTTTAACTTATGGTAGCTTCTCAACAAGGGAAATATGGACACTGCAACTGCATCTTGTGTAGTGACCAAGCCACTGACCAAAGAAGATCTGATTGCCTATTTTGCTTCTGGTTGCAAACCAAAGGAAATGTGGAGGTACGAGTATGATCATCATCTCTTCTCTTGCTTTATCGAATTTAATTATTTGCATCTTTTGGAATATTGGGTATTCAGAATAGGTACAGAACATGAGAAATTCGGTTTCGAGATTAAGACCTTGCGCCCTATAGAATTTGAACAAATAACTGCACTCCTTAATGGTATAGCTGAGAGATATGATTGGGATAAGGTGATGGAGAATGAAAGAATCATTGGTCTGAAACAGGTAACTATTTTCTTGATCTCTTCTTTTTAAAACACTAAATACAGATAAGAAATTTCATATGCTATTTTGTTTGGCAATGATTATTACATTTCAGGGAATAAAAAGCATATCACTAGAATATGGAGGCCAACTAGAGCTAAGTGGAGCACCTCTAGAGACTTTACACCAAGTCTGTGATGAGCTCAATTCACATCTTCACCAGGTGAAAAATGTTGCTGAAGAAATGGAAATTGGTTTCTTAGGACTTGGCTATGAACCCAAATGTAGTCTCGAGGATATACCCGTTGTGCCCAAGGTTCCTTCCTTTACAAACATATATAAGTAGTTCTCGTATTATTTAATGTATCGCACACCAGCAATTGTGGGTTTTTTTTCTAATGCGCAAAGTATATATTTTTTTTTTATGAGCAGCAAAGGTTTTACTTTGTAGCAGACCACTTAGCCAAATCTAGCTCATCAGGACCTGACGTGTTTTTCAGAACGTGTACGGTTCAGGTCAATCTAGACTATAGCTCAGAAACCGATATGATCAGGAAGCTTCGGGCTAGTCTAGCTTTGCAACCTGTGAGATGCTTGATGCTACATTTTTTAATGCTAGTGGTTTTTGGACTCATACAAATATTTTGCTTACTTTTTTTGGTTATATTTCTAATCAAACAGGTCGTGACTGCCATGTTTGCAAATTCCCCTTTTAGTAATGGAAAACCAAATGGGTTTGTAAGCGTGAGGAGGTTGGTTTCTACGTAACACGTTAGTATCTTAATAAAAGAAATTTCCACTTTCTGTGTCTCTCTCGCTCGTGTTCATTTTCTTAGATATAAGTTTCTTATCTATTGACATGTTTTAATTTGACAGTCACATATATATAGATTCCGATAAGAGCCGCACAGGGATGCTACCATTTGTTTTCGATGACTCATTCGGGTGAGTATAGAATTGTTTTAGTTCTTTCTAAAACTGTGATTGAACTTTTCCCTAAAACGTATGGTTAATCTTCATTGTGTTAATATATAGGTTTGAGCGGTATGTCGAATACGCACTCGATCTTCCAATGTTGTTCTTAATTCGAAACAAAATCTATCTCAACTGTGGAGGAATGACATTTCGGGTATACTACTATACATCTTTTTCCTACGAAAAAAAATCATTAAGTTTTAACCCTTTGATATCTTCTTGAGTGAGATAATTATCTGAACATACTTCTTGACTTTTTCTAGGAATTCTTGTCCGGGAAAAATTCGCATCTCTCTAATGAACAACCTACCATTGACGACTGGGAAACTCATATAGGAACAATATGGCCAGAGGTTGATTACTTTGTTTCAACAGCACCATTCAGCTTCCTTGTTTCTTATTACGTCCAGAGTCATTTTTTATGATTATGTTTTGTAATAACACTAATAGGTCCGGTTAAAGAGATACTTGGAGATGAGAGGTGCTGATGTAGGTCCATTGGGGATGTTATATGCCCTACCAGCTTTTTGGGTAATTACATTATCTTTTAACAAATATATAAAAATTCTTGTTTTCGTGGGTTTATTTTGGATTGTATTTGAATCTCAGGTGGGTTTGCTATACGATGAAAATTCTCTCCAAACTACTCTCAATATGATAGATGATTGGACTCTTGAAGAATTAGAGATGCTTAGGACACAAGTAAACTTTCAAGAGAGCAAATACTTTATTTTTTTGTCCAATTTATCGAAATAATATCGTTTGATACCAATTCTCATCCGGTTACTATAGGTTCCTATCACTGGCCTAAAGACAATGTTTAGAGATAAGCCTTTGAAACATGTCGCAGAAGATGTCCTAAAGCTAGCAAAGGTATATGTGTGTCAGGTTTCTCCTTATAATGTGTAATATAGACCTTTTTTTTTGGGTTTTAATGTTAGGGTAATATATACTTATTTTTTGATGAAGTTATTTTGTTGTTGTTAGGATGGTTTGGAGCGTAGAGGTTACAATGAAACGGGTTACTTGGACGCTGTAGCCGAGGTGGTTAGAACAGGTAATTTTTTTGTTTCTCGGTCAACTGCAAATTTGCTAATTTTGTAGAAAGAACAGTTAATACTTTGTCTCAATTTACTGAAAATAAGCTAATTTTTTTTGTGAAAACCTACAGGGGTTACGCCTGCAGAGAAGCTCTTGGAATTGTACAATGGAGAATGGGGACAAAACGTAGATCATGTGTTCCGGGAACTGCAGTACTAGAAAATGAGCTATATATGACCACAATTGCGATGAAAGAACATTCAAAAGCTCAATTGGAGTCGATAGCTAATTATATAAATAAATTCTCAGGTCATTTGAAAAATTAACCGAAGTAGTGTAGATTCGGTTTGAATTCGGAATGCAATATTTCTCAGAAAACCGATCCGATTAACCCGAGTTCCGAATATACTGAACCGAATAAATTATCGGTCCAATTCGGTAAGATTTCTCAAAAACCGAATAAGTAACAAACCTAACAAATCAATCCGATTAAGCCGAACAAACCGAATGCCCAGAGCTAAATTAAACTTTTCGTTGGTGTGTGTATGTGTGTGAGGGGACAATGGTAATTTCAATGGAATAAAATATTATTGTAATTCACGGAATAAAAAATATTGTTGTGAACTTGTGATTGTTAATTTAAATAAACATTGTTATGATGTAGTTTAATTTATTTTTGAAGTTTCTTAAATCAAATGGTTAATCAAATGTATTAAAACTTTTCTGTCCGATTTGGGATTCTAATCCCAAATAATGCAGTTTCTTACAAGTTATGATGTAAAACTTATACGAAGTTAAGTTTTTCAGGCATAGTCGTCAGTTTATTGTTTCTATGTATTCTTACAAGGAGATCGAGTTTTTCCATCGTGGAGCATGTTGTATATGAAAATCTGTTCATCGTGGATTTATATGTTACGGAAAGTATCGCGTAAAGATTGTTCATATAAAAAAAAAAGATTGTTCATAGAATAGGATTATAACAAATTTATGTAATATAATGTCATACATAGTAGTCACGCTATACTTTTATGTGTTTGAACTTTGATTAATGCTCATATAGTTCTGCCAAAGCTATTACATTTAGCGTGTCTCTAATAAAAAATATATAATTTGTAACGTAGAGTGGAATTAAATGTGATACATAGCTCAGTTGTGGGCATACGGCATTTAGCTAGATTATGTAGATAGTCTCCTTTCCTGGCTATGTTCGTTTAGTCCGGATACATTCAGAACATAGTATTAAATTATTAATTTTGTAATGACTCAGCAACATATCATCCCTCGAAGGATCTAAAGCAGCGATGCATGTCGGTCAAATGCGACATCGACACAGGGCCATATATTTTTATTACTTGTATTATACTAATTATTTTGATAATTATTGTAATGCGTTGTTACTTGTTACTGTTTCCCCATTATCGATGCGGACCTAAAATTAATGCTAACGGAGGCCAAGTGTCCTTATTTCTTGTTTTTTTTTTCCTTTTTTTATTAACCACGTTTTGTCTTTATTTCTTTTTCCTTTTTTTATTAACCACGTGGTGTCTTAATTAGGAAAGTTGATTAACAATTTGTGGGTAAAATCATCATAAAGGTTATCAACAGTAGATGAACACTGAACACAAAGCATATATACTTCCTCTGTCCTTCATAATATCCTTGGACATTCGGGTACCCGTTCGGGTTCGGGTCAGGTATTTCGAATTTTTGGATATATCGGTAAAGGGGTTCTAGACCCATTCGAGTATTTTTAGTATTCGAGTCGGGTTTGGGCAAACACCCATCGAGTTCGGATCGGGTTCGGGTATCCGAATTCATTCCGAAATTAAGTAAACCAAACACAATTTCATTCAATAATCAGGAATTAGTGGCTTGACCATCGATGCTTCTCACCGGCCAAACACATAACACACGAGTTTGTTGTTTTTTTTTCTCATACCATTCCTATACTAATTGTTTTGACTGAAAATTTGAGATGAACGAAGTTTCTTCTTCTAATTGTCCTTCTTCTCAAATTCTTTCTAAATTTTATTTTAAAAAATGAAAGTTGTACATATTAATATATAAATATTAGAGGTTTTAAAATTAATCAAAGATATTAAAGTGGTAAAATGGTTAGGATAATACCCTATTAGATTCGGGTATTTTGTGTCTTTAAAAGATTGATGTTCTAAATATTTTTAATACTAAAAATGTGGAAAAGTAGAAAAATAGAGAAAATGTCATAAAAATAAATCACCACATATGCATGAGATGACCAAAAATAAAATTAAAAAAAATCATAAAGAAAAAAGTAAATAATAAATTACTCATATACTCTCTTGTTATTTTAATATGTGTAAAAAATCCTAAACATCAAACTATGAGAATGACAGAGGAAGTATAGTACTTACACTTACAGTACACAGCCACCAGTAAGCCTACGTCCTAAAGTAGACAACTTCAGGTGATTCTTTTTCGTCTTCTTAGCTCTTCATTTATGTTTTCTTGTTGTTTCGTTATATACATCATCTCCGTTTTTCTTCTTTTTTTTTTCTTTTACATCATCTCCACTAGATATTGGAGGAATAGTTTTCCTAACCATTCTTGTTGTTGCCACAATTATACAGATTTTCTAACGGATGTTTTTCTTTTTACATTTTAAAATATATGTTGGATATATATATGCAATATAAAATTTAGAAATCGACTCGTTGCTATTTTATCCCCCATATTAATTCTCATGATATTATCTCAAAATCTCTCGATATATATATATATATATATCGTTGTAGACTTGTAGTTACTTTATTTGAAGTTATACAGGACTAATGTATGATTATATACTAGTTTCTCTATTTCCCTTTGGTTTGACTCTAATTCATTTGAACTAAACTAAACCACCGCGCTCTCACTCTCTTCTCGTCTTCTCTGATAAACTCGAGTGCTTTAACTTATGTTAGCTTCGTATCAAGGGAAATATGGTCACCGCAACCGCAACTACTGTAATGGCCGCGACCAAGCCACTGACCAAAGAAGATCTGATTGCCTATTTTGCTTCTGGTTGCAAACCAAAGGAAATGTGGAGGTACGAGTATGATCATCATCTCTTCTCTTGCTTTATAAAATTTAATTATTTGCATCTTTTGGATTATTGGTTATTCAGAATAGGTACAGAACACGAGAAATTCGGTTTCGAGATTAAGAGCTTGCGCCCTATAGAATTTGAACAAATCACTGCACTGCTTAATGGTATTGCTGAGAGATATGATTGGGATAAGCAGATGGAGGATGAAATAATCATTGGTCTGAAACAGGTAACTACTCTTTTGATCTCTTCTTTTTAAAATACTAAATACTGATAACAAATTTCATATGCTTTTTGCTTGGCATTGATTATTACATTTCAGGGAATGAAAAGCATAACACTAGAATATGGAGGCCGACTAGAGCTAAGTGGAGTACCTCTAGAGACTTTGCACCAAATCTGTGATGAGCTCAATTCACATCTTCACCAGGTGAAAAATGTTGCTGAAAATGAATATTGGTTTCTTAGGTATGGGCTATGAACCCAAATCTAGTCTCGAGGATGTTACCGTTGTCCAGAAGGTTCCTTCCTTTACAAACATATATAAGTAGTTCTCATTATTTAATGTAGCCTACACTAGCAATTATGACGTTTTTTTTTATAATGTGCAAAGTTTTTTATTTATGAGCAGAGAAGGAATGAGATTGTAGCAGACCACTTAGCCAGATCTACCTCATCAGGACCTGACGTGTTTGTCAGAACGTGTTCTGTTCAGGTCAATCTGGACTATAGCTCAGAAACCGATATGATCAGAAAGTTTCGGGCTAGTCTAGCTTTGCAACCTGTGAGATGCTTGATGCTAGCTCTTTTAATGCTAGTGGTTTTTGGACTCAAACAAACATTTTTCTTACTTTTTTTGGTTATCTTTCTAATCAAACAGATCGTGACTGCTATATTCGCAAATTCCCCTTTTAGTGATGGGAAACCAAATGGGTTTGTAAGCGTGAGGAGGTTGGTTTCTACGTTACTCGTTAGTATCTTAGTAAAAAAAAAAATCCCCTCTCTCTGTCTGTCTGTCTCTCTCTCTCAATCTTGTTCATTTTCCTAATATAAGTTTCTCATCTATTGACATGCTTTGACAGTCACATATATTTAGGTTCCGATAAGAGCCGCACAGGGATGCTACCTTTTGTTTTCGATGACTCATTCGGGTGAGTATAGAATTGCTTTTTTTTTCTTTCTAAATCTATGATTCAACTTTTTCCTAAAACGCATGGTTAATCTTCATTGTGTTAATATATAGGTTTGAGCGATATGTCGAATACGCACTTGATTGTCCAATGCTGTTCTTAGTTCGAAACGAAAACTATCTCAACTGTTGAGGAATGACATTTCGGGTCTACTTCTTCTTTATAAGAAAAAAATCATAAAGTTTTAAACCTTTGATATCCTCTTGAGTCTGGTTATGATCTGAACATAGTTCTTGACTTTTTCCAGGATTTCTTGTCTGGGAAAATTTCTCATCTCTCTAATGAACAACCTACCATTGACGACTGGGAAACTCATTTAGGATCAATATGGCCAGAGGTTATTTACTTTGTTTCAAAACCACACCATTCAACTTCCTTGTTTCTTAATTATTACGTTCAGAATCATTTTTCTTATGATTATGTATTGTAATAACACTAATAGGTCCGGTTAAAGATTTACTTGGAGATGAGAGGTGCTGATGTAGGTCCATTGGGGATGTTATGTGCCCTACCAGCTTTTTGGGTAATTACATTATCTTTTAACAAATTAAATATATAAAAATTATTGTTTCCTGGGTTTATTTTGGTTTGTATTTGAATCTCAGGTGGGTTTGCTATACGATGAAGACTTTCTCCAAACTACTCTCAATATGATAGATGATTGGACTCCTGAAGAATTAGAGATGCTTAGGACACAAGTAAACTTTGAAGAGAGAGCAAATACTTTACTTTTTGTCCAATTTAACGAAATATTATCGTTTGATACCAATTATCATCTGGTTTCCATATGTTCCAATCACTGGCCTAAAGACAATTTTTAGAGATAAGCCTTTGAAACATGTCGCAGAAGATGTCCTAAAGCTAGCAAAGGTATATGTGTGTCTGGTTTCTCCTTATAATGTGTAATAAATAATTGCTGAAGTTAGTTTGTTATTGTTCAGGATGGTTTGGACCGTAGAGGGTACAATGAAACCGGTTTCTTGAATGCTGTTGCCGAGGTGGTTAAAACAGGTAATTTTTGTTTCTCGGCCAGTCAACTAAAAATTTGTTAATTTTCTTGACAGAACAGTTAAATACTTTTTCTTACTTAACTGAAAATAAGCTAATTATCTTGTTAAAACAGGGGTTACGCCTGCAGAGAAGCTCTTGGAGTTGTACAATGGAGACTGGGGAGAAAACGTAGATCATGTGTTCCGGGAACTGCGGTACTAGAAATGAACTGTGACCACAAGAGCGTTCAAAAGCTCAATTGCAATCGATAAATAATTATATAACTATATAAATAAAGTCTCATGGCATTTGAAAAATAAAACTTTTTGTTGGTGTGCGAGGAGAAAAATAAATATTTGTATGGAATAAAAATATTGTTGTAATTCGTGGAATAATAATATTATTGTTGTGATTGTTGTTAAAAAACATTGTTGTAATTTATGTTATTTTATTTGGAAGTTCCCTTAATCAAATGGTTGATCCAGTGTTTATTAAAATTTCTACATTCTCGTGAATTACAAAAGTATTTGATTCAACATTGAAAGTTTTGGAACATATAAATAGGTCTTCTTATTCCCCTTTCTAACCACAAGTAAAATAAAAAGTAAACTCATATAGTTATTTTTTCACTATTCTTCATATTAAGAATATTTATTCTCAATTGGTTTCTTTTCAACATGTTAAGATATTACAGTTTTGGAATAGTTCTAAGCATTATCAAAGTTTATTGCACGCACGGCCTCCGTATAGAACAAAATGACCTACATGTTTCCAAAAGGAGTCCTTTACGTCGAGCACTGGATAGCAAAATTTGTTGTTTGAAAACGCTTCTGTGTTCCCCACCCTTTTGTCGGTATTATAATTTTCATCCACAATCGTGATTAGGCGCATATAGGCGTCCTCCTCGGGAGTCAACCGTAGACCACCATTTCCCATTGGAGGACTTGGAAGTGAAGGGCTATAGACTTCACCACCCCATTCTATACCTGTACCATGACTTTCTTTGAATCTGCTTGCTGGCCAGAACCCAATTTCTTGCCATGAGGGCCCCATCAGTAGCCACCAATTCCCGTTGGCTTTGTCCTGTACTCAACAAAACCAAACTTAAAACAAATTCTTAATTTATAGATAAAAAAGCTTGTCATGGCTTTAGAGTTCAACCATATTTACATGTTACTATCCGTACCCCCTAGCTAGTATGATCGAATTTATGACTTTAATAGTTGGGGAAAAAATGAGCACGAACAAAAAGTGACCTTCTGTATGGCGATGTCATAATCTCTCTCATGGAGAAGTAGACCAGGAGCAAAATCGTGGCTGACTAGTATCATCCCGGATCCGTCCGGACAGAAGTTATTAAAACACGGATGTCCTCCCGCCTGTATTAAACCATATAAACATGTGACTATTAATGATTGATTTATATATGGTATGGACATATTTAAAAAAAAAAATAAGATAGTCGGCTCACATTTGTAAATACAAACAGCCGAATCCAAGCGTCTTTGTATAATTGTGGATGTGACTAAAAAATGAATGGACAATATGAATCATGTATTTTGATAATAGAAAAGGATATAAAAAGCAGATCTAAATAAATCTACTTACGATCCGACCAACTTGAATGAATTCATTTCCGATTTGAAAGGTCATCCGACCAGAGCTGAATTGCATAGGTCCAGCCAGACAAGTGCCTCTATGCATATTCATAGATGCACCATTGTAAATCCTTGGTTTTCCTTTAGTCCGCACCACAGAAAAGTACTGAAAACAATGATTGAGAAAACTAACATTGTGATATGGCATAATTGTAATGTGCTCGGATAGTATCAATATCATAATTAAAGTTAATAGAAACCACTATTTTGATATTTTCAAATATAAATGTATCACACCATAGATAATATTATAAATTCAATTACAATGTACAATTACTCATGTTTTTTCTTGGCAAAAAAAAATTACATATGTTTTTTAATGTCATCCGCCATATGTATGTAATACACTAATACTATTCACGAAATATTAATCAAAACATTTACTGTTGGCAATAAGGTATATACATTTCAACGTGTTTAAACCCATAACCACTTAAATAATTGTTATCTATATATCTACTTAAAAGGGAGAATTTAGTCATATTTTGATTAATCATTATGTGCAAACATATATATTCATTTCTCGTTTCAACTATACCATCGGTCTTATTATTACGATGTTCTATTATGTTTGACATTTCTTACTCATAAAATAAAAACTTAGAAAGCACTTACGTGATGACCTTCGTTGGAAAGCGTAGGTTGATAGGCACTTTTCCACGAACTTTGCGGATTAGAATTCTCGTCATCAAATGATTTCATTCTTAAAAGATCGTCTTTGGTGACTCGATATGTGGGGACCGTGCCAATAGGGCAACCTACGCCATTTTCCCATAAGTGACCAAATGTTTTGTTACGAAGTACTGTCTCTCTTTTTACTTTTGATCCTTTAGGGTGTGATATCATACCCATCTGCACATCAAAATCCAATATCAGTTAATAAATTAGTTGAACCAATATTAGATTAGGACAAAACCCAACTGTTTTTTGTATAGTACACAAAAAGTATCTTAATTTCGTAACAGTAAAGATTATTCAGAAAAATAAGTCACATCATTGCCATGCCAATTTCTTAATTACCATTGAGATCCTGGTTGAAATTCATATTATTAGAGAAACATACCTTATAGTGAAATGTGTGGTTTTTCATGGATGATTGGTCAAATCCTGGTTGTTTGTAAAAGTCCACGCATCCATACCGTTGACCAGAAATAGACTGTGGATTCATAAATAAGATAGTGATTCTAATGTTCATATATAATAAACACCAACAATTATTGTTTTAATATGGTGAGAAGATAAACCTTTATAATTTTGACAGCAGGTTTGTTGATATGCTTTAGTTTTTGCTCTATTTCAAAATCTTCAAAACTTTTTATTTTCTCGGCTGCTTCTACAATGTCATGGCGATGACCTTGACTCATCAAAATACTACAACATAGAATATAGCACAAGAAAGTCATCCACATTACTGGAAGTGGACACCCCAGTTTCATTTTCATCAACCTGCTAAATAGAGAAATGAGATAGTAAGTTTTTTTCTTATATATAGAGAAAGGAGCTAATTATTATGAAAGATTTGTTCTAGTAATTGGAGAAAGATTGAAGAAGTCATTTGGCATATAATCACATTCTTCCTATAAATATAATATCTTTCTATACATGTAACTGCGTATCCTTAGCAATCTTGTACATTTGACTAAAATTTATGGTTTCTTTCTTGTAATTAATTTTGAAACGTACATACATGTCAAACAAAGTCTCTCTATACTAAGTAATTTTCATCAATACATTAACGAGATTTAATGTCGTCTTTAACGCAAACCTTCACAAGTCAAAGGAGGCATAATTATTTGTCAACCATAATATCTTCTTAGGCTGGGTAATTTCCGTCAATACATTTAAGAGTTTTACTGTTACCTTTGATGAAATTATTTAAACTCAACTCGGAATCATAATTAGATGGTTGGTCTGACCGGTACAACGGAACTTTCACGGATTGAATTTTATTTATATAGAAATTTTGAATAATTTTTCATATTTTTAAATTTTGATATGTTATACTAGTTTAAAATCATCTCATCATATAATTTTGAAATTCTAAATTTAACACATTTCAAAATTATAATTCATTCTATCATATAACTCACTACATTTAATCCATCGTCTGGTATATGAGATTGTTTTTTTTTTACTTTCATACCTTTTTGACAAACTAAATTAATACCTAAAACAAATTACGGTCCGTTTGACAAAAAAATTCAAATTCTTATTTTTATATACCTTAAATTTTAAAAAATATTTACATTTTCTTTTATCACAAACTTTAACAACAACTACAACAATAAAATATATATCTTAATCTAATTATATTAATACGAACCTTTTGAGGTAAAATATCAAAATGTGCAGTTGTGCACACAAAGTATTTTCTTGCAATTTCTTGAAATTTGTTGCACGTTCTTGCATCGCAAGTTTCTAAAGGTTGAAGGATTAGTTTTACAGATTATATGTGACCGGTCCACTCTACATTCTCCAAGTTCTAAAATAAAGCAATGTTAGATGATGAAATGACGAAATATATCTATAACAATTATTGATAATTTGAGTTTTGCAACGTATGCTTGTTGGAGCCGTCATACGCGATGCAATGCTCTATCCTCTTGGATCTTATGGACGCTGGAGATACAAGGTATATGCTTTTACCTTAATCGCTAAAAAAATGAATTGATGTACATCAAGTTCTAATTCTTTTACTAGCAAAAGAGGAGTCGTCGGAACAACAAAATCTTTAGTTATTTTAAGCCAACAGATCCAAACGGAAATAACGAAAATGGCAGGATTTTGTATCTGGCCAGCAAGTGTTGATGGAAGGATATGGTTCTTTTTTCTTTGTGGGGTAATCAAGTGTTACTACGGTGGGCTAAAATTACCCTTTACCCTCTATATGATTCTTCTAGGTTTGGTTTGGTGAGGCGGACGGTGTTGTTTTGAGCTTCAAAATCGTGAGGGAATGATGGATTGGATCTTCAACTGGTTTCATTGAGACAGGGGTTTTGGACTTCCAAACGACTTCAATATCCTTGTCACATCCCTAACTCATCTCCTATGAGCTTGAATGAGACAATTTATCTTTTAACCTAGCTAAACAGGTTTTCAGATTCATGAGCCTGGAGTACTCATAGCTCATGATTTCTATTCTGAATCGGATCAATGTCACGTTATATCTCTCCCCGGCCAATCATGGTATTGCAATCTACACATTATACAACTTATAAAAATTAAAGGAGTTAAATTAAAGTATAATTCATGAACATTTGTAGCTAGTCATTCATGAATTGTAAATCAATTAACTTACAAGGGTTATAAACACTTTCGGTTTTCAAAGCAATATACGATATCACAAGAAATTGCAACAAATTAAATACTATTATTTAATGAATATGAAGGTTTGATTGAACATGCAATATCTTATAGTTCGAAATTTTGTAACTAAACACAATTGTAAAATCTCATCTCAATGACAAACCAATCCTGATGATCCAGCCTCTCATTATGCTTTGAGTCACCTTCATGCTTTTTTAATTTCTATTAGGATAGATGGTTTAAATCGGTTTACTGAGTAAACCAAGATTACATTCTGGTTTAAGTGTTTAGTATATATACTAAACGATAGACGTTAATTGAGGTTAACGATTTGTAACAAACTTTTAACTAAACGAGAGAACTAGTACTTACCTAATGCCTCAACTAGTACTTTATAATTACAAAAGAACTAAGAAAATATATTACAAATACTAAACGAGAGATATCACAATCAACTCCCAACTAGTCAAGTCAAGCTGTGATGCCAATTCCCACAAATCAATACATATCACAAATTACTCTTGCATATAAATAAAGTTCTTATATTATGCTGTACGTCATATACATACCAACAACACACAAAGCTGAAACCAATTTTTTTTTTTTTTTTTTTTTTTAACTCTTTGACAGCAAATATCTCTCTGTTCGCAGTTTACCTGTCTAATGCGATATTGCAGTTATTATTTTAAAAAAAAATTAACAATTTTTGAAGTTTTCTATTCAAAATTTTGCTCAAACGATGTTCCCAAATTCTGATACTGAAGAAAAATATTCAAGATTGGCAGAGATTGCTATATAATAGCTAAAGACAGAGATGGTTTCCACGGCGGAAGCAGATCCTGAAGAAGGAAGAGACGGTCATAACGTCGGCGGCGGCGAGACGACGAGGAGACCTGACGTGCGATGGAAGTCGTGGGTGATTCCAATGGTGGTGATCGGGAACGTCGTCGTTTTCGTTGTGGTGATGTACTTCAATGATTGTCCTCACAATAGCCATCGATGTCTAGCGAAAAAGTTGCTAGGAAGATTCTCATTTGAGTCTTTCAAGTCAAATCCTCTTCTCGGTCCTTCTTCTTCTACGTGAGTCTTTCACTCTCTCTCTCTCTCTCTGAACATTGTAGCAAATTTGATTTCGTTATAAAGTTTAAGTTTTTATGATCTGGGTTTGAGTTTTTAGCATTGTAGATTTCAGATTTTAGTCAAAGTCCCAATTTTTGCCAAAAACAAAAAAAAAAAAAAAGATTCTTGAGGATGCATTGGGTAGGTTTGAGCTGACGAGCTCTGTTATGTATTCTGGGAAGGTTTAGTTCTTACGGATGCATTGGGTTTGGTTTTGAATTGATCTTTGAATTTGGCAGGTTGGAGAAAATGGGAGCTTTGGCATGGGGCAAAATAGTTCAAAGGGGTCAAGTTTGGAGACTCTTAACATGTATGTGGTTGCACGCTGGTGTTATCCATTTGTTAGCGAATATGTGTTGTGTTGCCTTTATTGGAGTTCGTCTTGAACAACAGTTTGGTTTTGTTCGAGTTGGGACGATCTACCTTGTATCTGGCTTCTGCGGGAGCATATTATCTTGTCTGTTTGTTCAGAATGCTATATCTGTTGGTGCCTCGAGTGCTTTGTTTGGCCTTTTGGGAGCAATGTTATCTGAGTTGTTAATCAATTGGACTACTTATGACAACAAGGTATGCACTCACTGAATGATCTAATTTTAGCAACTCTGGATTCACAATTGTTTGGTTGGTTGATTCAGTTTCTTTTTTTTGTAGGGTGTGGCTCTGATAATGCTTTTGGTGATTGTTGGTGTTAACCTAGGATTAGGAACACTTCCTCCTGTTGATAATTTTGCTCACATTGGAGGTTTCTTAGGTGGTTTTCTTCTCGGCTTTCTCCTCTTGATTCATCCACAGTTTGAATGGGATGAGAACCGAGTTTCTCTTATCCCTGGTTCCATTGTTAAACCGAAGTACAACACTTGCCAACTTGTGCTTTGCGTAATTGCATCCATGGTCTTTGTCGCCGGGTAAGATCCACAACATTCTTAAATACCATATCTTCTTCAGAACATTTGTTTTGTCTATACAGATTTGGCCTTTGATTGTGAATTACTAAACTGGCCAATGTGCAGGTTTGCTTCTGGGTTGGTGATACTATTCAGAGGAGATAACTTGAACAGATATTGTAAGTGGTGCCATAAACTGAGCTACTCCTCTAAATCCCAGTGGACATGACACTTTCTAAGAGTTAGATTTT
Source organism: Camelina sativa (assembly GCF_000633955.1). Lineage (NCBI taxonomy): Eukaryota > Viridiplantae > Streptophyta > Magnoliopsida > Brassicales > Brassicaceae > Camelina > Camelina sativa. The sequence goes on from NC_025694.1 coordinate 8,647,995, forward strand.
TTTTTTTTTTACACCAGTTCTGTCAAATTGCTACCATCTAGGCAAATGATAGTGCTTTATAAAGATGCCAACATTTTGATTAAGAAAGTTCTATTTGCAATTTAGATTAAAATCCACTTCGTAACTCCAAACTTACAGACCAAGAAAATTAGCAGTAAAGCTCAATCCACTGATCTACAACAAAACAAGGTTAACAAGTCCAACAACGTTTCTCAGTACCTATATCCAATTGGCATCCCAAGACGGTCCAACCGACCTGAACCGGGATAAGCCTTGTTCATAAAACTAGTGTGCAGAGCAGAACCTTTCTGGGGACCTGACTTCATATCACCACAGTATGGACCTGACTTCGTATCACCACAGTATGGCACATCAACAAATCCAAACCGTTTCGACGAAGACCGCTCGTAATATAACGGTGGTCGAGACTTCGGAGCACTTACGGACCTGGCCTTAGCCCTAGAGGACTCTGTACAAGCCATGTAGCTTGGATGGTCCCCGTAACAGCAGCTTTTTGTGCAATCGCTCGGTGCTATAGAACTTGCAGTGAAAGTACTGCGTTTGCTTCTAGAAGTCGCTGAGTATATCTGAGGACTGTTCTCTGCAGTGCAAAACTGGCTTGTGATCTCTTCATGTGACGAGGACGGGCTAAAAGGCGTGACAAAAACTGGTTCAGACCGACCTGCGTTGTCTAGGACAAGGTGCGATGAGTAGAACATGTCTGGTCTGCTGCGTCTTGTGTAAGAGCTGATGTGTTTCCTGTCGATTTGAAGGATCTTTTCTTCTTCATCCATGGCTGAGAATGTTTCACTGTGAGTAGCATAAAGTCTGTTGTTGTCGCTAGCCTTAGAACCAATCCTCTGAAAATTTTAATCCAATCTCTTAGTTAATCTCTTAAGTCACAAACAAAAACAGATAATGAAATGGGAAATGGATAAGCCTAACATAGTAACATACTAACATAGATTCAATAATGTGAGAAACATATAAATTAGGACCATAAGCAAAGTTTAATACCTTAAAAAGATGAGAATGAGAAAGCTTGGAGCTGCGGGAAGAGATTGAATGCTCGAGTTTTTCAGGCGTTGGTGGACCCTTGAGGATAAAATGAAGTTGTTAAAAAGGAACCTTAGACTAAAAGACATGTTTTAGGTTAAAAAGAAACAATGTTAAGGGATTAAATTAACCAAGCTTACGGGGTTTAGGAAGTGAGAAGATTTGGTATTGTTGGATTGAGAAGAAGAAGATTCAGGAGTAACAATAACCCGACTGGCACGGATACGAGACTGAGCCCGAACCAAAGCGTGCATCCTACGCAGATGGACTGACATTCTCTTCCGTTCGATATGGCCTCTAACTATTGCTTGAAGCCTAACCAAACCCTTGAGTGCCCTTAACGCTCTCCTTGCCTACAATTAAATTATACAAACAATAACAAATTGCTTTTAAAATGGAGAGAAAGCTAATAATCACCAGAGAATATTCTAAAGTACCAATTCTTGAAATAACTTGACTCTTCAGATCAAGCTCCCATTATGGACAGGACCACAAAACCATATTGAATTTTTCAAAAGCATTACTTTTGAGTTTTGATAGAAGTTGGCGCCAAAGGTAAGTGGAATAAGAAAAAAAAACAAGTTGACCTTTCCAAAACAAATTGAACTTTTGAAATTCAACAAAAATTTAAATGGAGGGATATATGTAAATAAATACCATAAAACCAAACTATTTACATGTATAGTCACTCTCTACGAGAAGAAAGATGAATCGACTATTAATGAACAATGCGACTTTTATGTCGATGAGTACACATTCGGGGTGTAAATTGTCTTACACACTACTATACACTAATTAAAAAAAAAAAAAAGGATTCGCCATAAACTATAAAGTACAAAGTTCAATAGGCATGCATGCATCACAACATTAATAGACATATATATATTTATTACATAGAGACTATAAAATATAGAGAATGAACTGAAATATAGACTAGTTATAGCAGCCAGCAGCATTCACCATGTTATTACAGTGGTCCAGTCCAGTGAAAGACAATTCAATAATAACCAATAGGAAAAGAAACTCCTAATAAGTTGTATTGCTTGATTGACAATTCTTTACATGGTTCAAACCGGAATCAATTTTAGAGTCGGTTGAACAGAAAAACAATCAATCCATTAACCGGTTAATATAAAATTAAGAAGAAAAAGCAAATACTACTAGTACAATTTTGTTTTTGGGTATCCGCAAAGCAAACTATTATACAAAAAATATTCAAGTGGGCTCTATAGGAGAAGGTTAATGCGTCTAATCACTCGTCTAGGGAAGTGGAAGCAGCAGAAGGTTTACGACATCGAAAAATGTTATCTGGACGATAATCCCCGTGAATTTTTTTACAAATCTATAACCATTTTTATTAACTTTTATGAAATTATGTAACAGATAAATTTATTAAGCTTCCGTCAAAGAAAAATTTAGCTTCGTAGTATAAAGTTTTATTTCTATGAAATTATAGATTTAGCTTTGTAACATACTTTTAAGAAACGACTCAAATAAGTATTGTATTAGCATAGCAATTAAAGAAATGAAAAGAAAATTACCAAATATCCACGAAACGTTGCTTGTATCTTAATCACAGCAAGATCTTCACGACCGTCGCGGCCGTAACCGTTAAACTTGCTAACATGCGCCGCCGCGTCGTCGTATCCGTCGCTAAAACGCGACTTAACAGGACTTCTCGTCGACCTCCCGCTCGTGCTCGTGAGCCTGACGACCGCAGCAGCGGCATTAGCGGCGGCGACAGCAGCCTCAGCAACAGCAGCAGTCGCGGCGGCCACCGCAATCGCGTGCTTATCAGAATCTTCAACTCCCTCGTCCTCCCACGTCGGCTTATGTTTCCTCCGTCGTCTCGGAGACGATTGGTGGTGGGACGGCGGTGGAGGCGTCGAGTTCGGTAGCGGAGGATGAGGAGGCGGAGAAATGTGATTCATCGGTGCGGTATCTTTTTCGCGTTTTGATTTGACGAAGCCCCATCGGCGTTTAGGATTGGAGGAAGTTGACCGAGAAGGTGTTTCAAAAGATGGATCCGGATAATAACCCGGGTCAGGTTTCTTAAGTCCGAATAAATTCTTAAACCACCGTGAAGCTTTTCCCATTATTATTAGTCACTTGACGAATGAAACGACAACGTTTCTGCTCGCCGGGGTTATTTGCAGAGAGAGAGCAAGATAGAAAAAGAGAGAGAGAGAGAGAGACAAACAAAAGAGAGCTTTGTAATAAAAGAGTTAAGTAGCCTCGTAGCAGTAGAACACAGTGTTCTGGTTAGTAACCAAACGCCTCACTCGCGCGTGTGAGTCACTCACTTTCTATTTTCTTTTCCCGGGAAATTTCGTTAATCTCCATATTAACTATTTAATTACAGTCCAGACTCCAGAGTTGCGTCTAGTAATTTCCATGCATTAACCACCCTCACTAGTGTTATATAGTACGCATTAACCCTCACTCGTGTTATACTGTACCATCTTATAAAAATATACTTATATATCATAATGTGTTTTTGAGGTAAATCCACTAATCCAAGTAGGGCCGTGGTTTTTATAGTGAAGAAATTGGAAAATTCCACTAATCTATAGTAACTTAGAAAAAAAAAATTAGGAGTCAATAAAAAAAACTTGTAACTTTGGGGACATTTCGATATTTAGAACATCTTTTGTAAATTTCTACTTTTGTCGGTAAATCTACTTAATACTATTCATAAAAACTCTTGTTAATCATTTTCTACTTTGTAGTTTGTAGTTTTATGTGCCATCTTTTAGTAACACTTTGTAGTTTTGTTAAATTTGAGACAAACATTCAAATAAGTAACTGTTTAGGAAGGATTATTTGGACCTTTACAAAGGTAATCTTTAATTTGTAGATTTACTTTCTGTGGTTTAGCTATTTCTTTTTAAAATCGCCTAAAGTCTGTTGTCGTAAGCACCGTACTGGAACCAAATCTAGAATAAAAGTAAGATTTATTTAGAAGAAATTGCCATCACTATAGTGTCATGTGAATCTGAAGAAATAATATGACCGAACCCTAAAGAACAGAGAGATGACAAAAAGCGTCAATACTTTTTTTATTAGAGATGCATGGGAAGAGGACCACAACTGACTATACTACGGACCCCATTACGGATGGCGTCGCTGTGATATGGGTCCTTCTCCCTCGCCGTAAAATCCAATGGCTATCGTTATAATAATATCTCCTTCCATGATCACGTTTTCGAGGTCCCTAACTCCTCTTTTCGTCTCGTTACGGAATAGCGCCGTCCGGTGTTACGTCGTTTTGCTCCATGGGAAAAATCAAATTTGGTTTACAATTCTTATATTTGTGTTTTTGTTTTGTTAGTTTCCTTCTCTTGTCTTTCATATCATTAATGTGTATGGACTGTATAGCGAATATTCTGTGAATAGTTGTTTTCGTTTCGATGCGATTGGTAATATTGTTGTACGAATGAAAATTACGTAATTCACAAAACTACATAGGCACTCATTTAGTCATATGTATTAGATATATATAGATATATTACTGGAGAAAATATAATATTAAGATGTTTAGTCAAATAATTAAAAAAAATTCGTAAGAGTGTTTTTAATTAATCTAATTTTTATTTGACGGAGAGAAAGAGAAAACTCATTATCCACCAAGTAGCATTTCTACTAAAAGTCTAAAACCAAAAGATAGTGTGTTTTAAAAAAAAAATATAGGCTTTAAATGGTTTCTCTAGTGCATACTGATATTTTAGTATGAAGGGAATAGACGGTAGTATAGAGTAAACATTGGTATGCACAACACCATATAATAGTATGCATAACACCATACTATTATGAATGGTAAAAATCAGACCATAGTATAGAGTGGTGTATACAAAGGATTAAAATTATTTTAATTATATTTTTATCATAATTAATAATAATTATCACAAGATGTATTTAGAATTATAAATCAAAATTTATTATTTTGATTATCCCATAACATAGTGTTCAACAAAAAAATAGCTTTCTAAGATTAGAATTACAAGTCAAAGCTATTATTTTGATTATTCCATAATAATATTATTTCGATTATTATTTAAAACAAAATTAAATTTCTAAGATTGAAGAGAAGAGAGTTCTCTCTCGTCGCTCTAGTTTTTTTTTGGGAATTTTATTTTGTGGATTTTTAATACTTATGAATGATCATATGTATACACATTTTTCAAAAGTACAAAGAAACACAAATTTAACCAATAAGAACAAAGAACTTGGATCCAACTAGTTAAGAATCATGTTTTAATCCAACTTTCACTTTTGGTATGGAAGTTTTAAGGAGTAAAGAGAAAAAATCGGACCAATAGTACAATTTCCATAGTACGTAGTTTTTTTTTAATTGCAGACCAGTATGGAGTAGTGCATATTGGTCTGGAATTATAAATGGTGAATTTATTGCGGATTGGTCCAGACTTTAGTCCGGTCCGGAGCAGACTAGACAACCATTGACAGCCATAGTGGGACTAATATTTTAAATGCCTAAAATGGTAATTATATTGCAAATCATCTTGGACTTGCACTAATTGTTACAGATTGTTACAGATTTCTTGACATGTAGTTGACTAATTACAAGACATTAAGACAATTAGGATACTAAGTTGAGTTGTAAATTTAACCTTGATTTATTTTATTATCA
>NC_025694.1:8654224-8680335 GCF_000633955.1 Camelina sativa
GAATCCCATGGTTCACGTGTATGGCTTCAGAGAATCTAACTCGTAGTCGTAAAAAGGAAAACAAGAATTGGACCGACAATTAATCCGCACTGGAATCTTCGGTATGTCTCATGACTCCATGCAATGAGAAAAAGACAGGACAAAGACTGAGAGAGATGGAAGAAGACATACAGACGAAACGGCCGTTGCGATTTAGCCATGTGTCATATACAAGTACAAAATGTGGAGGGCCACATGAATTTTCTTAGTAGAGTCGTATATAGTAGTCGACTACGAGTGGACGGTGGTTCTTCTTCAGCTTTCTACGGATTTTGTTGACCTTGGTCAACGTCTTATCGTGTGTGAACTCGTTCGTACCGTGTCTCTTCGCGTTCTGTCTCTAAATTTAATACTAGTCAAAAATTATCAGCGGGAATTATTGTTTCCTATCAAAACAACATTTTTGTTGGCAAGTAGTATATTTGATGTTATTGTAATATTGCAAGAGATTTGGATAGGAATTAGGAACTGATTTAACGAATACAATGATTTATTAACAAGATTAGGTGCACCTAATAACAAATCTAATGACTAATAAGAAACATCCAATTTAGGAGTGAGATTGCAAAATAAAAATAAAAAATGAAAGTCATTTGATAAGATTAGTTTCGTGAGTTGTTGCGATCACACACGTTCACGCCATGCGGGACATTTTTAATTTGGTTTATTCTTCTCTACTTTCGTTTGTTTTAGTGGAATTAGACTTTTCTTCAGTTTGTCCAAAAACAAAAAAAAAAAGACTTTTCTTCAGTAAGAGAAATTTCAAAACTAACTATCTAAACTGAACTAGAATCAGTATTCAGTAATAAGCCTAAAAAGAGGAATCCTTTACTGATCGATAAAAAAAGCATTGCAAGCATCACAAATTAGTACTGAGTTTAGTCATGTTTTCTGTTAAGTCAACACTGGCATCATTTCTTATCATGAGCATCAAATCCTTCTTAATCAATATCATGAAAAGGTAAAAGATTCCATCTACGAAACTGTAACCTACTCTATTTTTGTTTCTTTTATTCGATAATTTTTATTTTAAGAACAAAAATATGTATTGGGTCAAAACAAAAATATGTACATATATGACTAACAACAAATACATCCCATATAAATATCTGAAAATAAATTATAATGATGTTCAGAAGAACATGTCATTTAAAATTACTTTCCCACTTTTTTTTTATAGCGACTTCTACAATGACTTCTTCTGCCATCAGCCTATCACTATATTACGATCCCCTAAAAGATACCTCTTGGTAAAATGGACACGGTCATCAATCAATGAATTACACATAATAGAAAGATGGGATCCTAGAAAGATAAAGATGTCTCTATTGTGAAATTTTACAACATCGAAATACATACAAGGCAAACAACAAAAAAAGTCTCAAAAAGTTTGTTTGTCTAGAGGTCACAAGCATGTATTGTAAACTAAATATTACTACTATGTAGCTCGATGTAATTTGTTCTGACCAAACCAGACAAGCAGACAATTATCTTCAACCCCCAAAAATTTCTTCCTTTCAATACTTCTTCTCTTCAAGCACATGCATGCACATACTCGGTATAATATACCCATCTACATCTATGTATCCTTTTAATTTCTTTTAATAAATCAATTATGTAACTGCGTCTATATCAAGATCCCGAATAGAAAGAATTAAAAGTTAAAAAAAAATATTGTAGTATTTAGGCTTCTGACTCTTTTATATTAGGTGCTGAGAAGCTACAGACGACGCAGTGATGGGAAGCTGTAATGAGAGAATAAAAAAGCGAAAAGAAGCAAAGCTACGAATTGTCACTACTCAGTCACCTTACCCCTTGCTTCCATTTTCTGCTCTCTTCTCTACCCCATAAAAAGAAACCAACTACAATACAATTCACTACAAGACACCAAATCTCTCTGTTTTTCTCCTTATTCTCTTTTTCACCCCTTTTGTTTTATAAATTACATTTGGGTCCTCCTCTGTCTGCATTTCATTCCCCATTTTCACGAATCAGGACTAAAATAAAAACCGAACCGAAGTTCTCAAACCGATAGCATACGAAGTTTTATTGCAGAGAATTGAACCAAACTTTTACCACTAATCGGAAAACAAGGTTCTATTTCTGTAGACATTCCAAACCAGAATAGAACACACTAGCCTAACTCTAATTAACTAATTAGTAACGGGTATGTATGTTACTTTGATTCAGCTTTTTGCTTTCTTTCTTTCTTTTTTTTCATATATTGAAAATATATAGTAGTTTGGTATGATACAATGAAACATTTGTATAGTAAGTGATCAGGACGATGCTTTCTTTTTCTTCACGTCCTTGCTTTGAAAACTTTTTCTTTTTTTGACAATTATGCTTTGTAAACTTTAAAAACCATGAACCATTACCTTCTTCAATCGTCGTCTTCTTGCGCACCCGACCCAGGTTTGCGGAAGAGGCTCATCATCTGACTAATCAATTCCTCAAACGAAGGTCGCTTTGCTGGATCACTGTTCCAAAAATAGAGAACAAAGATTATTAAAAATACGTCCCTCCAAAGTTTTGAGGGTGTATTTGATGAAAACAATTTATACATATCAGTCTTACGTTTGCCAACAATCCTGTATTATGGATGCGATCCGGGGATTTAATCCTTCAGGTAAGTCTAATCGTCGATCCATGAACCCGACTACTCCAACAACCTAATTAAAAGTTGATATAGTATTACAATCTTAAGATTACAACAAATATCATGATTAAGCTATACTCTCCTAATGACATCATTCCAGAGGTACCTGAATAGAGTTTAGACGGTCCCATGGTATTAAAGTAGTCATTAGCTCCCATAAGATCACTCCAAAGCTGAACACATCACACCTATTACAAGTTACAACGAAAGTATTGAGTTTCTTTCTAGTCCAAGGATATGTTCAAGTTATCAAATAATATAGTCAAAAAGAGAACAGGAAAGGGTTTAATATGTTCATATTATATCAAACGTACTTCTCATTTGAAGGTTCACTTCTGAGAACTTCAGGAGCCATCCACTGCGGCTGCACTTAGAAAAAAAATGATTAGTAACAGAAATCCAAGAATGTTTTGTGGATTAAAAAGCCAGAGATGGCATTTATGAAACATTACAGTTCCTTTCCCCGATTTAGTACTCAAGAAGGTTGCGTTCTTCCACTTTGACAACCCAAAGTCTCCAACCTAGGGAAGAGAGAGTTGTAAGTACATGCAGTGATAAACTCAGTTTACAAGTATCATGAATGCAACTTGAGTTAACTGAAGCCTTTGTACTTTGACATTCCAGTTTCTGTCCACGAGTAGATTGGACGATTTCAAGTCTCTATGTACTATTGGTGGATTTCTGCGATGTAAGTAATTCATTCCCCTAGCCTGCAACAACAATAGGGAACCCGAACTTGCTCAGCCTTTCATATGTTTTTCTTTCATTGTGAGGGAGGTGGTCTTTGGAAGATCAGAGTCTTACAACATCAAGGGCCATTCTTAGACGACGTTTCTTGTCCAATGGCTGATTCGAACTATGTAGTATTTTGAAGAGACTCCCTCTAATCACCAAAACCGGAAGGAAAAAAATGAACACAGGGTAATTTATACAACACACTCGATAATAAGTAACACTACCTCCAGATCCCTAGGTCAATGATCTCACCTTGGCATATACTCCATGACTATGGCAGATTTTTCTTCTGTGCAAACCGCTCCCATAAATAATAGCACATTCGGATGTCTCAGTTTCTTCATAATGTTGATCTGGTGATATTGATCCCAACTGATTTATTTTGTCTGGCACAGATTATTTCTCTAAACACTTGCATAGCAGAGGGAAGTAAATATGCGTACCTCCTTTTTGCACTCCGTCAATGTCATCGCATTGTAATCACCCTCGAAGTATACCTTAATAGCAACATCCTGATCCAGATAGATTGGACTACTTAATTACACATCTGCACTGATACAGGAACCATTTTTGAATCACATAACAAAAAACTTACTGATCCATTCCAAACTCCACGATGAACCGCAGCAAATGAACCTGTGATGTAACACATCATCGATTTAAACATACAAGACAAAGATCTGTATTGAATTTTGCATATCTAAACCGTGAAAATGAGTACAAGACTCTGGTAAACGAAATGCACCTCTCCCGACCTCCTCCCCAAGTTGTAAATCTTCCCATCGTATCTCACATGACGAATCAGTAACGAATCTACTATTCCCTTGGTTGGCAGGACTTTGTTGCTTATTGATGCTGACTCCAAGAATTGGCAAGGGATCGCCGCTAGGACGAGTATTCCAAGCATCTTCTATCTCACCATTTAGGTCCGACATTTTTGTTCCCCGCATGCCAGACACCAAACCACTCTCTAGTCCTCTGGGAGGTTTCCTTTGTCCCAGATTCCCAATATACTGAAAGCGGTCTCCATTATGTATCACATCATTGAAACCCTCATCTCCATTCCCATAGACATCTGAAAATCTAATTTCAGCCCTTTTTGGTTTTCCATTGCCATTGTCTCTGAAAGCCGTATATGTTACTGCATTAGAAGCCTTAGAACAAGCTCCACTGCCACAGGCTGACTTATTTATACCATTTCCTAAGATAGGCTCATTATCTTCATTTCCTTGGTTGCCACTAATCTTTCTTTGCAGCTTCCCCAAAAACTTATCCGCCTACACTAGTATATATGTAGATTCAGAATCATTGTACTAAGAAATTCTAATGAGAAGTGTCCTGTTTAAGTAGACAACAAAGACTTACCAGTGAACCATACTTCTCGAAAGTTGTGGACGCAACAACCGGGGCATTTTCATCTCGGCTCCTAGAATTCTGATTTGCATTGACAGAATCATCTTCATTTCTCTGTGGTCGAAGCTTCGACGCCTGCTTGGTTTGTGTACAAAACAGCGAAACAAACAATCATTCATCTTGCACAGGACTTTTGTTTTTAAAAGGGACAAAAAAAAACTTCGAACACTCGGGATGCGAGATTTACCAGGTTTGAAACAGTTGATGAATACTGTGGGACAACTGGAACCTGTGGTGGTGCAGCAATCTGAGCCCTGGGAAGGTGCCATTGGTGCTTCCTCGAATTTGATTGCTGTCTATTACTATGTGATTGTTGCTGATGCTCGTTACTTAGTGGATGCATCCTATTGAAAAGCGTCGCATCACTCGAGACAGTAACAACACCAACGAGCTCATCATTTTCATAAACCGGGCTTTTAGTCACCAACGCCATGAATAGTTCACCAGTTTTCTTCTGAAACGGAAACTGACCGGTCCAAGTCTCTCCACGGCAAACCCTGTTCCTGATACCCGTAAGGGAATTACGGTATTCTTCGGTTACAAGCACATCAATCGTTCTGTAGCCAACAACTTCCTCAGCATACCAGTGGTAAAGATTCTCAGCAGAACGACTCCTAANAAAAAACAAAAAAAAAAAAAAAAAAAATTCTCTTCACTCAGAAACACATAATATATTACCAGTTGCATAAACAAAGAATCACTAATTATAACTTTGTTAAACTGCTTAATCTACAGAACCTTCACTTGTAAAACTCACTAAATAAACTAAATTCATCAGATAGAGCGGATCATAGAAGGCAAATCAATGGAACAGTACACTCCTCCCTGATTTAAGCAAAAGCATCTACAAAACACCATAGATGAACACTACACCGAATAAGTTATCAGTCTCACCAGAAAGTAATTTCTCCAGACGCGGCAGATGTTACATGAATCGCGTGACCCATCGAATCCATCAAAGTCCGATACGCACTATCAGCGAAATAGAATCCTGAAACTGCTCTCTCCCAAGTCGCCGTCGGATTATCCCAGGAATCCGCCGGCTCAGCATCAGCCTCCGCATCCGCCTCAGCCTCCGTTTCCAATTCCGCCGCAGGTTCCTTACCGGTTCGACTCTCCTCCTGAAGCAACAAGTCATCAACATCCTCTCTCAATCTCGCTTGGCTCGTCTCCATTCTCTGACACCACTCCACCAGAACCTGGTAGAGACTCGATTCCGAGTTGTTCCCGGCCATCGTACTCGCCGGAGAATTGGTTTGAGCAGTCGCATCAAGATCCGACTCTGGTAAAATCCACAAATTAAATTATGAATTTAAAATAGACGAAGACAATGTTGTGTATCACATTTGTTTATTAATTTTTTATATTTTTTTTAATTACTTAGTGACGTTATAATTAACAAACCCCAGCTAATAACGAAACACTCCGACGCATTCAACTTGTGCCACGTGTCCTTAAGCGTATGAGCTGCTGACACTTGTGGAGTTGCCGATGTAAGGGAAGATTTGAATTTCGAGGATAGCCGAAATTGTCAGGATTTAAAAGTGGTGATTGACGATATTAACCTTGATGACAGCTTTAAATTACGTTACACCCTTTCTTGTTGCCGCCGCCACTACCTAAAAAATATCAAAAGGGACCTTGACATGTGTAATTTGATTTCATTGATCGATATTGGCCTTTCTAGTGTATTTTACATTCACAGTGTCTCTAACTAAAAAAGTTCAAGTCGAAATAACAAATCAATTCTAGATTAAAAAAGAAAAATCAATTATTAATAGTCTTCAAATCATTGTAGAATAGTATATTTACATGTAGTCAACTGGATTTGTTTCAGTTTAATCTAAACACTTGCTTGTTCTTGGAACACAAATTGAAATAGCCAAGCGAAATGACCACAATTCTACAAACTCCCAAAAAAAAGAGCATGATCATCATGAGCTAGTTTCTGATTATGGGTTTTATAAGATAAGATTTTTTGTTGGGCCTAAAGCCCTTTTACGTTGTAAGCCTTTTTTTTTTTTGGGCAAACGTTTTAAGGCTTATTATATTTCCATATATTTACCGCAATTGACAAAAATATGTGGTAACAAAACTGTAAATAAGCATCAGGTAAGAAATTTACAATATTGAACCCAATATATTATTAAAGAAAAAATCTCAAAAAAAGATATATAAACTATTTTCAATCAAATTAATTTTTGATTTTTTTTTGTTTTTGTAAAGATTGGGATTACCCCAAACCTAAATATTATCTTAAATAGGGGAATATCCTGATTCCTGAACCGTACAGCGAAGAAAATCTACAAAAAGAATAAAAATTAAATTAAAAATAAAATCTAAACCCAAAAAAAACAAAAAGTAAAAAAAAAAAAGAATAAGGAAAAGAACCTAAAAAAGGGCTTTAAACTCTGAGAGTCGCCGATCCAATTCTTTCTTCATCATCTTCTTCTTCCACACTGCAATTTATTTAGGAATTACATAAACATTATTAACTCTTTACCTCCTCCTTCACTCCAGCTTTTCAAACACGCAAATCTTCTCTACGACGATACTTCCTCTCTCAAGGTTTCTCTTTAATGGCGACACCCACTCAGGAAGCAATCGACACCTTTATGAGCATCACCGGCGCTTCCAATGCCGTCGCCGTTCGGAAGCTCGAGGTGATTCGTTTACACTTTTCTTCTTCTTCCTTCTTCTATTGTTTAGAATTTTTCTTTTCTTTTTGGGGTAACTTTAGGTTTTGATCATCAAAATTCCTTTTTTTTTCTAAAAATGTTCTCTTTTGAAGTTGATTTTGTTGAAATTTAGGTCATCCGATGATCGAATTAAGTTTTATGTTAGGAGGGTTTCTGTTGTTTCATTGCTCTGTGTTGCTTATCGATTTTGGTATTTGTTCATTGATATCTAAAACAAGTCTGTTGCCTACGCATTGTGAAATTATGTGGTTTAAGTAGGGAAAAGTTTTGTTCTTTTTTGTTTTTGTTTTTAGGGTTGTTGAATATGCTGAGGGGTTTAAGTTGATTGTTGAAGTTTCAAACTTCTCAGAACTCATTCTTGTGTACAGTTTCGTTTGGGTTTAGAACTTGTTTATTGGGTGCTTTATGCCATTCTATAGTCTCTGTAATACTTGTAGCTATTGTTTTGGTGTAGCTAATACTTAGTGTTTGCTTAAACTTACATGCTTTCTTTGTTGCAGGAATATCGTGGGAATCTCAATAGAGCTGTGAATGCATACTATAATCACGGACATCAAAATTCGTATGCCCTTCCCACTCTTTTATCATCTTTGCTTAGACATGTGTGTGACTCGTTCTTACCATCTTTGTGCAGACTATATGAAAACCCAGCTAATATCCCTCAGGGTGATGCAATGGATATAGATGGTGATGTGACTCCAGCCCTCTCAGAAGCTAGAACCACTGTCCCCTTCCCGCGCCGGGATCCTCCGATGCCACCTCATCCAAGGGGGGTCAGGCAGATACCTATAGAGGTTAAGGACAGCAGTGTGCCATCAGGTCGATCTAATGATGCTCCTTCTATTGAGGATGTGACCCAGACATCTCGAGCTCATAGTCCAGCTCCCCAAGAGGCAGTCATCTTAGATGATGATAGTCAGTCTGCTTCAACCGGACAAAGTAGGCGTGCTATACCTGTTGGTTCTGCACAAAATAGTTTGCAAGGTTACAGTGACATTGAAGAAGAATTGATTCGAGCTGCTATTGAGGCCTCAAAAATGGAGACTGGGGTAAGGTTTACTTAGATAATGGAAAGTATTTAAACTTGAGAATTAGGCGTAGCCTGCTCGTTTTCTGTTTACCTTGAAGTCACAAGATTTATTCAGTGGTTTCTATTGTTATATAGGTACCAAGGAATCAGTCGCCTGAAAATGAACAGTCTCGCATGGAAGATGATGATAACGCAGCAAAACCTGTCACAGTGCAGTCAGCAGAGGAAGAAGTGTTGCGCAGTGAAGGTTGGAAGGCTTCATCCTCAGAAAGAGAAGCCTCTGAAGTTTTTTCTATTCCAGGACAGCAGGGTACCCGAGCCTCAAATGGAAGGTTAGTTTGTTCTGTTTTGTTTTGTAACACCTTTTGTAGTCCATCAGTTTGTCTTCTGTTTTTCCTAGAAAATGTCCCATGAAATTGTTTTTACATGTGTAGACTCGCAGCACCTAGCTCACTGTCTGAGGATGATGACGATGATGATGATGATGATTACGATGATGATGGTGATGATGACGACGATGACGATGATTATGACCCTGATTATGTTGACGAGGAACTCATTGAACCCCGTGTTAGGCACAGACCAAGACGTGCGGTTTCTGGATCTCGGGCCCCACTTAATGATGATCTTCCCCAAGATGCAATTATTCATTCACCTGATGCTGGCAATGGTTTTCCTTCTGAGGTAGTGAAGCATATATGTTTGGTTCCTATATTTATTAATCAGATTACCTTTACTTTCAAGTAAGAATCCTAGAGTAATCAGTGGCTGAGCTATTACTCTTATTACATGTTTGGTTTAAGTGGGGAGGCATTTCGTCTGAGGAACATGATGAAGCTGTCATGCTAGAGGCTGCCATGTTTGGAAGCATTCCGAATAGTGAATATCGTGTTCCTTATGCACCATCTTATCCGCGAAGGACACAGCGTCCACCCTCACCGTCATTGACAGCTCAAAGGTTGATTCGAGAACAGCAGGTTAGAAATATTTTTTTGTTTCTTTCCTCCTCCAAAGTTGTTTGGAGAATACTTTTTATTTGATCTATCCTTGTGACAGAATAGAAGTAATGGGCAAAGAGTTTCACTCTTTTAGGTTTTCGAAGGGATTGATAAGTTTTTTCTTTGTTGAAATCTGAACTCATGTAGGACGATGCGTATCTTGCATCGCTGGAAGCTGACAGGGTAAAGGCTGAGGCTCGTCGATTGGCAGAAGAAGCTGCTAGAGTAGAAGCTCTTGAAGAAGCAAAGAGAAAGGAGGAAGAAGCTTGCAGGAAGGTGGAAGAGGAACAGGTGCGCTTCTGGTTATACATGAGTCTCTCTAATCCTGTGTGTGAACAGGTTATCCCGAATGTTATGTTTTGAGTGGTTACCAAGATCCTGCACTTGGATGGAGAATGAGTACCCAAACCACCACATAAACCTTTGGAACCAAGAAAATGGATGTCTATACTTTCTTGCATTTACGAAAAAATAGTTAGAACTAGCCTCGCTACTAGGTTTAAAGTCTCATAGGTACTAAGCTGTATGCGGTATTTGGATGAGTTTCTTCAGATTCTTGAAAAGCCAATTTTTTATATTTCTAGGAGCTGGAGAGGCAATTAGTTACCAAGGAAGCGTCTCTGCCTCAGGAGCCACCAGCAGGCGAAGAGAATGCTATTACACTTCAAGTCAGACTGCCAGATGGCACCCGCCATGGCCGCCGGTTCCTTAAATCCGACAAACTCCAAGTGAGCATCCCAAAAGCAGCTTCATTTATCGTCAGACAATATGAAAAACCTTATATGTAACCTACTAAGCATGTCTTCTTTCTCATATGCAGTCACTTTTCGACTTTATGGACATCTGTAGAGTTGTGAAGCCCAACACTTACAGGCTGGTAAGTGGTTTGTGCCATAAAATGGTAATGTACATTCAATTTTTCGTTGGAGACTTCTTAGTTGGTAATGTTTGTGTGATCAAAAACAGGTAAGGCCTTTTCCACGGCACGCTTTTGGCGATGGGGAATGCTCATCGACTCTAAACGATGTAGGTTTAACGAGCAAACAAGAAGCATTGTTCTTGGAGCTGATCTAAAATGGGTATTCTATTGGGGTCGATATAACTTATTCTTTAGGTCTCTTCTTATTTTTCTTCATAGAAGTTGTTACTCTTATTGTTTTATTGAATATTGAATCCGAGGCTGGCTTTTATAGGAAAGGTTTCTTTTTCGCCAATATTCATCTTCGAATTCGTTGGCTTTTGTTGGATGTGATATTCCCTCTTTACATCTATTAGTATTGTGGTTGTGGTGGATATCAAATTTACCAAATTAGCAAATAGATATAATATTCAAAGCTAAAGTTTTGGAATTATAGAACTTTAGAAGTCAGTGTCTTAGAAGATTAAAATATAAATGTAGACAAAATAATTGAAGGGAGAAAACAAGAAAATAAGAGGTGATGGAGGATGAAGGACATTAGAAGCTATGGTTATATAAAAGCAAGTTGGGACAGTTGAGGGAAAATATATATTTGATGTTAGTGGCAAGTTCATAACAAATTCTCCTTCGTTCATGCTTCATCTTATGGGCCTTTTTTGTTCCTTACCACCACACCATGAGTTTGTTACATTTTTAGTAGTCTATAAAAAAAAGTTCAAATTTACACCATGAGTTTGTTATAACCAAGTGGTCGTAAAATTTGTAATTCAGATTTGACTTCTAAAGTTTTATTGTCATAAAAAAAGGTTCTAAAGTTGTATTATACTATATTATACATTTATACTTAATCCAACTCGTGGGAAACCAAAGAAAAAAAAAGTGGACTGAAACAATGAAACGAGTCGGGTAAACGGGTTAGTCGGCGTTGTTAGTGGAAGAAACAAGAAAACGAAGGAGACGACAAAGAGACCGAGTCGTCCACGGCGTCGGCTGTCGCAAACGACGACCATAGCTTTTCTCGCCGCCGCCGTCAAAAAAAGTTACACAACCTCCTTACTTACACACGCGCTTTATCACGTAAACGTCACACGCGTACATAGGAGGACCACTTAAAACATGCATGTATATTATTATTCTCTTGCATAAGAATTTCCCGGCAACGAAACCAACTTCTATCTTGTCCTTTAATTGCTTAACCAGATTCATATACTTTATATAACAACTCAAACCACTTGAAAAGGATAGTTTTATGTTTTACATTCAATTTTAAAAGTCATTCTCATGACAACAAATTCACTCTCATGATTTCTTTTTCTTTTTTAAAAAAAAATGGACAGGATACTTAATACTATTAATTATTAAAGCTTTTTACAATCAAATCAAACAACCTTTGTAACATTCATTACTTGAAATCAAATATATCTCACAAATCAAATGTTTCATCCTAAAATAATCAATTAGAAGAGTTTAGTGTACAATGAAACGAATCTCGTTAGATGCCAATAAATCAAAATATGGAGAGAGACAAGGTTTTTAAAACACATTCAAATGCCTATAATTCCCACTTTCTTCTATATCCAAAGAATCCAACAAAAACGGGGTCGTGTTCGCACCTAGTTCGTTCCCAACACGTGTCGAAACGCTAACACTAAGAGAAGAAGGGAAAATGTAGATCAAAGCTGTGGTTTGGATCAAGATTCCCATAGATGCCACAGTTGCTTGCGGGTTAAGTAACAGTCCACATAGAAGAATCATGATTTCGTACCACCACCATTCTAGACAAACCGAGACACAGCTAGGGATTGCTAAATTCATTAGAGATCTCCATCCTTTAAAACAATCCATCGAAAACCCTCCCCAAGTCTTGTCGTAAACACCAGAAACCACAATATAGATGATCAGAAACCCTAGGAGATTGACATTAGTCCAGATTGCTCCCAAAGCGACTCCTTTAAGTCCGAGACCAAGGGAAGAAACGAGAAGGTAGTTGATTGGAATGTGGAGCAATACGGCGAAGAAAGCAGAGTAAGTAAGAGGAAGAGTGATCGATTGAGATCGGAGGTAGATACGGATAGGGTGTAAAAAAGATTGGAGAATCAGATCAGGGAGAGAGAAGAGGATAAAGATCTCAGCTTGGTCCGAGATTTCTTCGTCTTGTCCGAAGAACAAAAGGATCTTTTTGATGTTGAGCCAGAGGAGAGAGATGGGAAGAGAACAGAGGAGAAGCAAAAGTGTGGTTCTTTGCAAAGCAAGGCCTAAAAGTTTGAATCTTTTGGCGCCAAAGGCTTGAACACAGATGGGTTCCATGCCAATAGAAAGACCGGAGAGTAGAGAGTAGCCCGTGATGTTGGCAAAGCCGAGTGCGAGCGAGCCGCCCGAGAGAGCAGAGAGATCGTTGAGACGGCCGAGGAAGAGCATTGAGATCATTGAACGAGAGTAGAGAAGTAAACCAGTTAAGATCATTGGGAGAGATATTTTGGCGATTGATTTGGCTTCTTGAATCAAAGAGGAGAGATGATTCGGGTTAGGATTTGGATCTTGTCGGTGATCTGTATGGTTCTTGATGATCAAAGGAGCTGCCATGATTACAGGTTTGAGAGAGAGAGAGGACAGAGAAAGAGAGAGAGGATGATGATGATGAAGAAGAAGAAGAAGAAGAAGGTATTGTTGATGTGTGAAAGGTGTGTTATAAGTTTGAAATTAAGTGACTAATTATGCTTTATTGGGAATGAGAGATGTTATTTTGACTAAAGATATTAAGTCTTAATTACAACATAACAATTTTGGCGGTTTTTGACTAGCCATTATGTCATTTCTTCTTATGACTCCGTCTTCATCCTCCTACTACTACCGAGAAGACACTATTTTATTTTTATCATTTGTGGAAATTGGAATTACAAAAACTAAAAAAGTTTCCAAGAAAATACGATTTTTTCAGATGTCTATTTGGAATAACATGCAAATTTACGTTTTGGATTTCCAGGGGAAATTTCCCTTGTAAATTTTTTTGGAAATTTTGTATATAAATTTATATATTGTTAGTGATACATTACAAGTTAACAACTAAGCTGAGATAAAAATGAGACGTTTTTTGGGGTTTCTATTTTTAACTAAAAAAACCAGTGTAACAAATTGACTCGTGTCGTTATCTTCCTCACTTTTAATAGTATTGAATTTTACTATTAAAAGGATTCTTCAAGGTGCCACAAAAAAAAAAAAAAAACAAGAAATTGTTTTGTAAAACTTACGTAATTTTTACAGAACCTCAATTAATTGATTAACTGGGCTCAAAGTAGTAGTAGGCTAATAGGGAACACATGGACACAGATCATACTGATACATATACCAAAATGGCGATTAGTTTGGCTTCTTGGATCGGTAAGATCACCACGAATTGAATTGGTTGGACACAATTTGATATAAAATATGTGATATTATTAAATAAAAATTCCATTTTGTTCGAGGCTTTGACCAATAATGTATAAGAAATCTCCTTATTATTCTGTATAATATATTAATATGATACAACTTTGTCCCATTCTATTTTTGTAAATTCAAATAATAAATTAAGCACCTGTAGAGAGATTGATATCAAGTTGTTTCGAAATACTAAGATTTAAAATTTCTAGACCCTTTATTAATATTAAAAATTCGGAAGATGTTGATGCTTGCAAATTGCAATAAAGTGAGAAATTATATGGAATATACCTATTTAATACAGATTATAAATTGCAAAATAATTATTGGACCACCCTATTCATATAGTCGAGGGGAAAATTATAGTTTGGCAAAAAGAGAAAGGCTTACTTTCATAATTAGTTTCAATTGAATATTTTTTACGAAGTGTTTATATATATTTGGAATAAGAATTTATTGTTTCTGCATAAATATAATACGAGGTCACATGCTTCACCTCTATAGAATGTGGACCATTAATATATAGCTTAAGTTGAGGGATGATGGGATATAATAATAACATTATCTTATCACGAGCTATGTCGATCGTTTATTATATTATAATAAAGAATTCACAACTGTAAATAGAAATAGAGAGTATATGAAGTACAAACAATAATTAAAAAATTTAAATATAAATGATATTACAAAATTACACATTGTATATGATATTTTTAGAGATTTTAGATTTGGATTTTCTGAATGATTAGGATTTTCTGATCAAAAAGATACAATCAGTTTTATAGGAGAGTTTCGCTTTGTAAATCTATAAATGACCCGTATACCAACAAAAGAGAATTAATTATTATTATTATTTATATCAAGAACTGAGTTTTCTTTTAGAGTAATTTTTTTTGTCCAGTACTATTAAACCTATAAAGTTAATAACGAATCACAAATTAGATCAAATTATGTTTTATTGATAACATAAATTCCAAGAATTTAAGAATGTACTGTATTTTGATGATATCAAATATTATTCAAAATCATGTGAATATTTATTTTTCTCTTCCTTTTCTGTGCAAAATACTTAAACTTGGGTTAAGGTAATCTTAAAAAGAAAATATAAGGTTAAGGTTATCTAGGAATCTAATAGAGTACAGTTAGATAGATTGTTTTCGTTAACAATTAAATTGTGTTCCTAATTCTCATCACCCTGTCAATGTTTGATTGTATTTTTCCTGTAATCAGTATAACACAAATATTTAATGGTTGTTTATCCATATACATTAATCTAGAAACAATACCTTCATATGATCTTAAACAAGAATATCTTGTGAGACAAAAGATGTCATAGAGTCAAAAATGTTCAAAAATCTATAATATCCTTGGCATGGAATGAATCAACACCATAAAGAGATCCTAAGTAATAGGAGGAATCCTAATCGTCTAATTTATGCATTCTTTATGCATGTAGCTTTTAACTAAACAAACCTTGTGTCCTGTCGCTTTTGGTGACTTTGGTTTATGACATAAACCATTATCCGATATACACTTAATGTCTAAATATATTAAGAAGTTGTCGTGGGATCTATGACATTAATCATCGTATTATCTTATAAAAATTGTTTACACGCTCATGCTTTAGTAGTTATTTCTTCTAAGTCTTAAGTTTACAAACATTGAAACATTCCTCTCTAATGGGTATCATTTGCTTTTGAAATATATTTTGTTAAATTTGGATTGTATCCCAACATATTTAAGATTTAAACCAAACAGAAAAAAGAGAATTATCATTTTGATAGGACTCTAAGACCATCATTACTCATCGTTGCTTCCCCAAATTTTCTTATTAAAAATTAATAAAAAAATACATAAGGGAGAGAGGAAGGAAGTAACAATTGCTTAAGTTGCTCTGTATAGCAACGTTTCTCCAACATTTCTCATACTTTTATACACATGTGAATTTTTCATTAGTTATATATTAAATTTTTGTTTTTTGTTTTTGGAGCAACTGTGAATCCGTACTCTGCTAATGATGCTCTTACTTTCTTTAGTCTTATACTCTTATTAAGATCAAGTTCTGTTGGAATCGTTTGTACGAAGTGTATTGTCATGACTCATGACTTTTATGAGTTTTTTCTTTATTTCATGACTCTTAAAACAAAAGAGAAAATAACGTTCTGATGCCAAGGGATGCGAATACAAAAGCCCAGTAATAAAGCCCAACATATATCTATCTTCCACCAATTTACATTTTTTTTTGTCATCAATTAACTTAGCTCCAAAATTCCACCTTTAAAAATTTGGAAAGAAAAAAAAAACTCATACTGAATCAGTGAATCTCTGTATTATTTTATACAAAAATAGTTTATGAGAAACCAAACAATAAAACTCATATCTGTTCTTTATGCGAAAGTGCAAAATGCACCTATGATGTGTGTAGGAAAAAAAAAAAAAGAAAAAAAAAACCTTATTTCCTGTAATACATATGAACTTATAACCGAAATATGTATAGTTTGTTAATATTAAAATTTTACTTGAATCTTCTAATTTTTGTTATTTTACCATATACGGTTTTTGAATATATAGACCTAGCACGAAATTAGTTATCTGAAATACCGGACTATATTACAAAATTACTTCATCATACGATCTCAAATTCGAACTCTAATGAGGTGATTAAGTCATGGTTTCTCAAATTCGAGCTCTAGCTTTAACCTTCGTCCGAATAAACTATGCGTTAAAGATTTGAAAACAAATGTTATAAAGTATATAAGGAAGAGTCGGTTGCATCGTTGCAGTGTCGAAGCTGTTAGGAGAGATCTATAGACTATAAGTCTAAAGTATAATAATAAAATTACATTATTCGACTAAAACAGCACTTTGTTTCTTTTAAAAGTACAGTTAAATCTGAAAGATGTGCACACGTGGTGGTGGCGTTAATGATGATTGGGCAAAATATGCATGGAAGCCGCAAGAATCTCGTCCACTGTCTTTTATTTACGAGGTCAACTTGAGGTCTTTATTCCCCTCTTAAACCCATAATAAGTATCATAACCCACCCATAAGGCCATAAACAAAAAACTAATTTTACTTAATAAATTTGTGAAAAGCGATATTCTTATTTCGTAAATTTTAAAAATTTCACTTGTTGCAGTTTATTACTAGTAGAAGATTATGTTCCCATTAGTTATATGGAGTGAAGTACATAACATTGACATTTATACATAGTTTTATATGTGGAGACCAAATGGTTTGTTTTAAAAATAAATCTATCTTTTCAAACGTAGCATTCAATGTACATTTAAATCCAACATGATTTACTCGATTTCTTGTCTGTCGTTTTCATTTTTGAAAATTTATATTGATGATTTTTCACATATACTACTATATATGTATATTTATATAACTGTGAGTTTAAAAAAGAAAAGAGACTACAAAACTACAAAAAAAAAGACACACCGTTTATATAATTGTATTGTTAATACTGTTAAGCTGTACTTCAATAATTTTGTGATTATTAAACATCTAAAAACCTTTTCCCCATACGGGACACCTCATACCAAATCGATAATATGTGTGTAATCTCCGTAATCAATCATTTGAGTTTTTTTTCTTCTAATCTTATGACAATCGTAATAACTGATCCTCTATAGTCACGTCCCTACCACATCTTTGTTTTTTTAGCATATATTTTCGTAATTACTTACTACAAAGATATATATCCGTATAGATAAAATCAAATACATTTTGGTTTATGTCCTTTAAATTTTAATTATTTTTTTTTTTAACAACATTAACCCGTTAAAAAATTCCATAAATAATATTGTAGAGAAACTTAAATACTAAACTTTCTTAAATTGACCAACATTTGTTACATTTATTGCTATAAAATCTTAACAACATCTATGCATTCTGATTTTTCCAAAAAAAACTCTACCCATTAAAGTTTTAACTCATTAAATATTCAAAACTATTTTTATGGATGCTAGAATCTCTCAAATTTTAAATGATATACAACAGATTTTCTATAACATTTATAAATTTCCTAAACTGAAAATCCAATATATATATATATATATATATATTTTTGAAGTAATATATATATACAAACAGTTATAATTAATAATTTTAGTGTTTTATCCTAATAAAATTATAATACTTTAAGAATAATTGTATCATCCGGTTAAATATAAAAAATATTAAAAATTAAAAATAGATAATTTTATTACTAAATTAAATATCACTAAAATCAAACATCATTATAAATAAAATTAAATAATTGTTCCGTGGTGTACCACGGATTAAATCCTAGTAAATGTATAAAACTTTAATTTCCCCTATAGCTGTTACATATATATATATATATATATTTGTATATTTAATACTGTATCCTCCCAAAAATTAAATACAATATCTGACCTCTGTCAACTATTCAAAATCCACAAAGAAGCTTATTTATTTCCCTAACTCTTTATCTATCAATCTCACTCATCACTCATATCCTCAGATTCACATACTCTTCGATTGCTTCCTTCTCCAATGGCATCGATCAGTTCTTCCTCCGATCATCACCTTCCGGTGAGCAGAAGACGGTTAAAGCCATTGATATTACGAGATTACCTCCTCGAAGATCTCAGTTCATGCTCATCCAACGGCTTCAAATCATTCCCTCGTATCCTCAACGCTGAGGTCAAACGTTCAAGAACCTTTCACCACAGTCCTCGTCTTACCTGCGGGTTAGCGTTTAGTCACGCCGTTCATAAAGCTTCGACGGCGTTACTCACCGCCGTTAAACTCTTGCCGTTCCCTTCCTCCGTTAAGTCTCCAACTCGGACGAGAGATAACAAGAAAGTGCTTTTCTCAAGAAGCTTCTGGAGGATCAAACGTTCGCGACGTGAGCTCAAAGTCGACGGAGAGAACAAACAAGAAACGGATGATCGTGAAAAGGAGATCCAACGGTGGAGAATATTCGCTGATTTTCTCCAAGAGAGTCAAGAATATCAACCGTACGATCACGTTTCCCCGACGGATTCGTTTTCTGGTGAGGCGACATTGTCAAACGACGCCGTCGGTGACTCGTTAAGTTTTAGTAGCGAGAACTCGGAGGTCGTGACTCACTCATCATCAGGCGAAGTAGTAGTTATTATGAGTGGGGATTGTGTAGGGTCACATGTCAGTGACGGATCGTCTCTCCACGACAACACAGAGGTTAGTTAGTTAACAAACTTTCAATTTTTATTATTTTGCTTGTCCAATGATCATCCGCCACGTCACTTTTCTCAATTTACCAACTATTTAGTATCACAACTTATTGCAAGAGCTAACAATTAAGTGAACTAAGTTGAACTTAACATTATGATGTTGGGTTAGGTTTATTGAAAGTTGTCGGTTCGTACGTGAGTCACGTGTGTGTGTGGTAGGAGGGACTTATTATAAATTTTGGAATGTGAGCGATGTAATCGAGAGCTCTCTGATTCTTCTTGGTGGCTTCGAAAGCGGATTCTACGGATGATATGATATCACTCAATTCCCAACGTCAATTTTGGTCCATTTATATTCGTAATCTATTAATCTCTCACACTGATTATACTACAATTAAGTTTCGGAATTAGTACCAATAGTATAATTATATAAATATGGGAAAATGTGGAGAGAATGTATAATGTTGTTGTTGTTGTCATGAAGTGGGTTAACTCGTCGATTTCCTAGATTTTGTTTTGCCAGCTTGGTACAACTTTAAAATTTAGTAATCTAAACTCGTACACGATTTAATACACAGTTGACCTCTCGTTTATACGAGGAAATTCTCTTCCATATACTAATATTGTCTATTGTATTAATTTAATGAGTGTAAATTGTAGGAATGCGTGAACGAAGAAAAAGAACAACTCAGTCCAATATCGATCTTAGAATGCTCATTTGAAGATGATGCTATCTCTCCTCCTTCGCATCACAAGGGTAAAGTCACTGATTATATCCTTACGTTCTTTGAATATTCGCTAATCGATGTAGGGACATTACTTTGTAAACTTGTACTGTCTATACAATATATAGGTTTTATTTACGTTTACAAGTTATACTATATTTGTTTTTTTTCTTTCTCTTATAGATATTTACCATTTTTAGCGTCTTTTCTTTTCTTTTTTTTTCTTAAAAAGGAAATTTTCAAACACACACGTGTGAAACCGTAATAAGATATGACAGTGTTGTTTACGTTTACTATTTTTGATTCAAGTTCGATCAAAATATCAATTAAAATATTTTATGTGTTTTGAAATTTAGATAAAGATTGCAATATGTTTATTTGGAAGCATTTTTTTTTTTTTTTTGATAAATCCTACCAGCTGATCCGATGAACTAAACTTTTATAAATTGACATTTACAGAAAGAGATGAGAAGACGAAAAACGAGAGAAAAAGCAGAAGATTTCTGAGTTTGGTACGACTTCAGCCTGTGGATTTACAGAAATGCATAGAGCAATACGTGGGAAGACAAGATTACAACTCTGATCACATTATTAAAACCGAAGAAGATCAATCCGAAATCCGAGCAAACCGTATGTTTGCTCTACTGAAGTCTAGAACTATCGAGGAACAAAACCATTTACTGGCATCTCATGTATTAGACAATGTGATGCTAGATTTTTTCAAAGAAAAAGGGAATAATGAGACAAGAGACGAGGACAAGTTGGTGGATATAGTTGAAGAATGGGTGACGAAGAGACAAGAAGAAGAATATAATATGTTTACGAGTTGGGAAGTGAGAGAGAATAGAGAGATCTATGTAAAAGAAATGAAATGGGGTTGTATCAATGAAGATGGGAGAGAGTATGTGGTTGAAGAGCTGGAGAATGGTTTCGTCAGTTCCTTGATTGACGAACTTATTCTTGAATTATAGTTGTAAAACTAATTTTTTTGTCACATGTTCGTTATGGTAAATTCATCACCAAACTATATGTATTACTAAATTTATGGTATATATATATATATATATATATATATATATATATATATCTTTTGGTTGTCTTAGTGAATGGTTTGAACTTTAAAAAGAAAAAAAAAAGAGAGCTATAAGCTTCTTAACGCGTCCACCTAAGCTTTAAAACTACCGATAGTGATTAGACACCTCACTAATTAACATTTTTTTAAAATTTCTAGAATTTTATTTATTAAGAATTATTTTAAACAACTGTATCAGGATATAACATGTCATTCATTAACATTATTTAAATTTCCAGAATTTTTAGAAAAAGGAAAAATTTTAAATTTATGGAAATAAAAAAACTATGTACAATATCTCACATCGGCTAGAAAAGTTTTAGACAATGGTTCAGAACCAGTATAAATAAGATTAATATGCTTCCAACAACGAATGAGCAGGAAAGCTTGATTTATCAAACGTCCAAATTTAAAGTTTTATTCGGTTTGATCCGGTTTTTATTGGATCAAATTAAAACTTTAAAAAGTTTCAAAAAATATATTATAATATTTAAAATTTTTAAAAGTTTAAATATTATAAATATTGAAACTTTTAAAAGTTCTTAGCTTTTAAAAAGTTTTTAAATATTATAATTTTTAAATTTTAAAAGTTTAAAATATTATAAATATTGAAACTTTTTAAAAGGTTCAAATTTTATATTTCGAAACCTTTATAAATATTCATGTAATACAAAAATTATCTTATTTATCTACGTTTGTGCTTTTTATTTCTTATGAGCTGTAAAATATATTTTTGTGTATGATTTTATAGATGAGTTGATATTCTTTCATTAACTTTTTATTTTTTTATCTTATTTTTTATTTTTATGAGAAAATAAATAATTTTAATCTTGGAGTTTGATGGGTTAACAAGTTGTGTGGTAGTCTTAAAAAATGTTTTTCATTGGAAGAATGTGAAGAAGTTGACGAGGAAGAAGAAGAAAAATAGTATAACAAAGAACCAGACGGTAAAAGTAACGATGACAATTACCAAAAAAATTGACATTGAAAATGAAAAGAAAGAATATGAAGAATAAGAAAACATTGAATAAAAAAACATGAAAATATAGGTGGTAGCGATCAATTAAATATGAAAACGAGTTAAATTCATGATGATAAAATTCTTTCGTTTTTTTGGTGGTCAAAGAAATGGTTTAGAATATGTGAGGTCATCAGTTTGATTCGCCTCGCCTCGACGTCGAGTTAAATTCATAATTTTTTTATCATATTTGATTTTATAATACAACTGATTTTTATATTTTTAAAAATTGTGTATATGAAATTTAATATTTTTCCTTAATAATAATTTAATTTTTTTATAAGAGAATATTTTATTATCGTTATCAATCATATATAATTTTCATCAAAATATATCAAATAAACTATGCATAGGGTGGGTTCAAAACCTAGTAGTTCAAAAAGATAATAATTAATCACGACGTTAATGTAGAAACGTTCCAAATAATCTTAGCTTACATAATATACACCCATTAAGTAAGATGGGCCTAAATATACCTATTGTTGAGCTTTAACAACTTTGGTTTTGGTGATGAATTGCGATTGTATGTAAGTGAGTGTTGCGATCGTTGAACAGCAGTTTTCACTTTTCAGGATGGTCTCGGTTGGTAAACTACCAATATAGTATTATGGATGTTATGGCCCGTCGGAATTCTAAATCGCTATTTGCGATTTCAGTAGTTGTGGCAAGTAGATATAGTTTAGATCCATGTATAGACCGAGTGTACCATTAAGGCATTAAGTAACTGAATTGTAGTTTTAGTTAGGAACTTAATTAGTACAAACTACAACGTATGCAATACCCGAGAAAATTTGATTCGTTCGATCGAATGCTTCGTGAATGGTTTTTGGTTCGTATGTACGTTGATTGTGGTATATATTATACTATTATTATTCTCAGGGCGCGAACGTTCTAAATAATTGATGGGGAGAGATAGACACTTAACCGAATGAAAGCAATTTAGATATTTGAAAAATTGTTTACTAGTAATTTATAAGAATTTAACAATAATGCATTTGTCGCACTTAACAAATATCACGACATATCACCTATCATGGCATTTTTAATCAGACATATGACAAAAATAATTTGGTAATCTTGTGTGTGTGTGTGTGTCTATTACACTTACACATCTATAATATTTTCAAATTAATGCTTATTTTATCATACAAAGTTGAATATGTTGAATATCAACAAGACGTATGATAGAATTATAATCTACTAAATTTAAGAAAAATGTGTATAAGTTGATATATAAAAAAACTATACTTTAAAACATATTAGTAGTGAAATAAAGATATTATCACCTAGTTATTGCTATGGTAAAATATTTGAATTTAAGCATATATATAATAAATTTAACAAGCGTACCTATTCTACTATGCCTACCCTATTAAATTTAGGCATGGTATGAAGAGCCATAATTAATGTTTAAAACTAAATAACTGTAACTTAGAAATCTTTAGTATAGATAGAGTTAATATTTTTTTAAAAAAGATAATCTTATTCCATAATTATGGAAAGAAGGAGACAGGAGTGTAATTGGACCTGTCTTCGGTTTGGTAAGATTCCGGTGCGCGGTACAAAATGGCCGAAGATAGACCCACACCATTTTGACCGTACGTCATTGTATTGTCTCTCTAACGACTTTGATTCCGTAACTCGACCCCAGTCTCAATATTATATATTTCCTTTTTTGTGAGTATGTGTAATGTGATCGGTTGCTTCCAAATGCAAAAGTCTCCAGCGAAGTCTCCCGTTTATTATAAACCACACGACTGGTTTTAAGCAAGAAAAAAATATCTACGAGTGTAATCAACTTTGTTATGTGTATTTATGTTTTTGATACCGGTTCACGTAAAGATTTTTACCTTAAAATACACTCCTAGATATTTATTAAGAAAAATATGTTTGCGATATATAGTACATTTTGCAGAGGTATCATCGAGTTGGGGATAAGTGCTCAAATGTCGGTAGCGGATGCATGGGGACCACGTCGCCGACAACGACACCGCCTGCAAATTTGGACTCAGATCGAAGCTGAACTCTCCTCTGTCAGGGATCGCAACAACTCTACTGAGGATGTTGTCCTTTGGAGAGGAAGAAGTGACAAATTCTTTCCGACCTTCTCCTCAAAAGAAACCTGGCACAATATACGCACCACGGCGGTAGTGGTGAGTTGGCACAAATGCGTCTGGTTCATGCATTCCACGCCAAAGCATTCTTTCTGTACTTGGTTGGCAATACGCAATAGACTTTCTACAGGGGATCGAATCTCGCAATGGTCCCAGACAGATTCGGAGGATTGTGTTTTCTGTAACAATGCCACAGAATCTCGCGACCACCTGTTTTTTAATTGACCTTTTTGCTATGAGGTATGGCAAGCTATTGCAAAGAACTTATACAAATCCCGGTTTTCAACGAGGTGGAATTTGGTGGTTGCCGCAGCTTGTAGTCAGTGGCAAGATCGGAAGCTCTGTTATCTAGCCCGTTCTGTTTTACAGGTGACGGTTTATACATTATGGAACGAACGTAATAGGAGGAAGCATGGTAAGGTCCCGAACCCTGCGTCTCGTCTCATTCAACGGATCGACCGGCAGATTAGAGACCAACTCCTTGCGATTGGCCTCATGGGGGATCGACGTTACGACGACGGCCTACTCATTTGGCTAGATTCGAGATTTTGATTTTATATACTCTGTTTTGAATCCATAAGAGAACTGATGCACTAGTTGTAAAAACGTTTTATTTTTACTTTTGAATATAATTTAACATTACATTAAAAAAAAAGAAGATATATAGTACATATTTGTTGTTGTTGTTGTTGTTGTAGGTTGTAATATCAAATTTATTGGCCTTATTTGTTGAGGAATTGGATTAGTCACGATTAATCGCTCCTGATAAGTTGAGGTGGTATAATAAGTTCTCTGATTAATTGTCAAAGTTTCATGTAATTAGTATCTTCAAGAATAAGAATGTGGTCTTTGCGAAGACTGCACAAATACTTCAACTGATTGTTGTCTATATGCTATTTCATATACGATTATATTCGCATTTTGTTTTTTTATTTTATTTCACCAAATTAGTATCAATTAGGAATAAATAAGAATGTATATTTTCGACTGTTCACCCTACACGAATACACCTCCACCGAATTATGCTATAACATGTAAGTCTTTTTTTGTTTTGTTTTATAAAGGGCTTAACATTTACTTCGTTGACTAAATATTACCATTAATTTGTCATTAATCGTCAATAATTTAGTGCCTAATTGCTCACCTAATTTTGTTCAATATCCAAATTTCACTAGTGTGGACAAAACTGTTACTCCGTTGGTGAACGAATGAGTATGCGTGAGAATGAGATGTATTGCTCTCGATATGCATATAGATTATAGAAGATGACAAACAAAAAATAGAAGAACAAAGACCGAAACGTGTCCAAAAACATATGATAAAGATGTAATTCTGACATAACCAAGAGCTACTACTACTACTATAACGCATTTAACAATCAATACCGAAATTCTAAGAGACAGGCTGTAATGGCGTCTATTGAGACGATGACTCGATTCACTTAAACCAGAAAGTTGACTCAGAAGCCATTCTTGATTACCATTTTATTAATTTCGTTTTCATTCTCTCGAAGTTGTAACTTTCCTTTAGTCAACTAAAAGAAATATGAAAATGAGCCCTCAAGTCTATGTTATTGTCTTTATTTTTTTATAACGCCTCTATTATTCTAATGTATAAAGTGTAAACATAGTCATTGACACACTTTTTAACTTTATTTGAAGATTCGATGATATCATGATTTCTTCTAGTTAAGGTTTCTGTAAAAAAAAAAGTGTCACACTGTTAAAATGCAAATGAAAACAGTTTAATTTGTTTACTAAGATAGATATTTGATATGGTTTACAGACAAAATCTAGATATTTTTTATATACTCATAGCATTTATCATTCTTGTATTTATTAGTATATTACTAAGAAACACAAAATAAATGTTACAAATCTGTTTTTCAATCATATATACAGATAAAACAAAAAACTGTCATACAAAACACAACTATTTATTATTTTATTTTATTTTTATTTTTATTTTTATTCTTCTTCTTTTTTGTCGGCCAAAAATGTGATATATGTACATATGATCTTAATTAGCAAACATGAGATTATGCAATAAAAAGCTCCAAGACAAAAAAAAAAAAAAAAAAAAAAAAA
>NC_025694.1:8680697-8708759 GCF_000633955.1 Camelina sativa
AAAAAAAAAAAAAAAAAAAAAAAAGAGGTGCCACGTTGGGTAATGTAAATTTTGTCATCATGTGTAAGACAACCAAAGTTTTTTCAGACCTCAAGTAAAAATAAAAATAAATTTAGGGACTTATTTGCAAAAATTGATTTTGACCGGTGAAAAAGGAAAAAAAAAAAGAACAAAGGAAAACGTAAAAAAGAAGAAGAAGGAACCCTTATGAAAAAAAACGTGTCATCGAAGTGGCAAAATCACGCGACGAGTCTCGGACTCGCCTCTTCTCTTCATTCTTCTTCATGCGTTTTCTCCTTCCTTCTTAAAAGCTCTCTTCTTCTTCTTCTTCTTCTTCTTCCTCTCTTACCACTACTACTAACATAACATCTACTTATTCATTCTTCTCTTTCTCTCTCTTCTTTGAAAGTTATTGGACAGAGACCTCGAGACTCGAGAGAGAGAGAGAGTGAATTAGAGAAGAGTTTGGTTTACTGCGATCACCCCTTTTTTTGGTTACATCGAGGTGGTGATAATTATACCGTTATGAATGAGTGACTTCAATTCCTAAGATTTAATTTTTCTAGGTTTTCTTTTCATTGATCTCTCTCTCTCTCTCCGCCTCTTCTGACGAAAGAGAAAAAAATGAAGGAGGAACAGTCAAGATCTCTGTTTGGAATCTCTTTGTCTGATCGACCAACTTGGCAACAGTTTCTCATTTGTACTTCTGGTTTCTTTTTTGGTTACCTCGTCAACGGAGTTTGCGAGGTTCGTTTCTTCTATTCTTCTCTTTTTTTTTTCAGTTCCAATTTTGATTTCCGACAAAACATAATCGATGTTTTTTTTGTTTGTTCTTGTGATAGTCTCACGTACCCTGCTCCTGAATTTTGTAAAGTTTTGGTTTTTGTTTTTTGCATGCTAAGTGTTTGATGTTTGGTTTCTGAGAAAAAAAAAAATTAAAACAGAGGAAGAAGTAAAAATTGCATGACGAACTAAACTCTCTCCAAACAAACACTTTGGTTTCTATCTTTCAAAGTTTAGTCAAAAAGATGTGTGAAATCACAACAAAGATGTGATCTTGATTCTTGAAGAGTGTGTATTGGATCTACAGTTTGGCATATATGATCATTGACTTTTGATTTTTTTTGCAGGAATATGTTTATAATCGCCTTCAATTTAGGTAAATTAAATTAGTCAACTTTGATTTCTCCTCTTATTTTTTTTTTAAAGATTTTCAGCAAAAAGTAACAACAATGGGATTGATATGCTCTGTCTTTGTAGCTTTGGTTGGTATTTCACGTTTATACAAGGATTTGTCTACTTGTTCCTCATCTACCTTCAAGGCTTCACCACTAAGCATATTGTTAATCCCATGAGAACTTATGTCAAACTCTCTGCTGTTCTCATGGGTTCTCATGGATTAACCAAAGGATCTTTGGCTTATCTCAATTATCCTGCTCAAATCATGTTCAAATCCACCAAGGTGATCTACAATCCACAATTCTCAATGTATTTTTTTTTTAATGTAGGCTAAGTGTTTTAAGATAATGATCGAAATGGCTGATGTTTATAGGTATTGCCGGTGATGATAATGGGAGCGTTTATACCCGGTCTGCGAAGAAAATACCCTGTCCATGAATACATTTCAGCGTTCTTGCTAGTTCTTGGTTTGATTTTGTTCACATTAGCGGATGCTCAAATGTCTCCCAACTTCAGCATGATTGGGATTATGATGATAACCGGTGCATTGATCATGGATGCTTTCTTGGGGAATTTACAAGAAGCAATCTTCACAATGAATCCTGAGACAACTCAGGCAAGGAACCCGAGTTCTTTTTCGGTTTTTACTTGACCGTTCTGTTTTGTTTCGTGTCTGAGATTCTTGTAATGTGTTTCTGTGCAGATGGAGATGCTTTTCTGCTCAACTGTTGTTGGATTACCGTTCTTGTTCGTTCCCATGGTCTTAACCGGTGAGGTTTTCCGTGCGTGGACTGCGTGTGCTCAAGTAAGTAAACAACCTTTGTTTTCTTTTTCTTTTTTTTTTTCTGGTTTGAGTTTTGGTCAACCTTTATTTAACCAAACCAAGTTAACGCGTTTAGGTTCTCGGTTTATACACCATTATGACTTTATGAGATAGTAGTCGTCCATTTGAAATGGAAGTGACAAAGAGTGTAACCTTGTATTGGCTGTGGAAAATACTTGGTTTAGGTTTGACTCGGTTTAGTCTGTTATAGAAAAAGTCAACACTTGTAGGATTCTTGGAACCGACGAAATGCAACCGTTGACCGACGACGTGCCTGAATCTGCCAAACTTTTGAAAAGCCAAATTGTCATTTTATAAAAATAAAATTAAACTCATTGATTCTATGACTAAAGTACCAACGTGGACTAGTTTAATCAAACCGTTTGATGATTCGTTAGTTGACATATTTTAAAAATCAATTGTTCCCTTTTGTGTATTTGCAGCATCCGTATGTGTACGGAGTGCTTGTATTTGAAGCTATGGCCACATTCATCGGTCAAGTCTCTGTCCTGTCCCTCATTGCACTCTTTGGAGCCGCCACTACCGCCTTGGTAAAATAATCTATTCTTATCTGTCAACGCTCATTTGTGTTTTTAAAACTCAGCGTCCTAAATTCACATTTTGTTTTTTTTTAAATGTTTTGTGTAGATAACAACGGCGAGGAAAGGTGTTACATTGTTGTTGTCGTATTTGATATTCACAAAGCCGTTGACGGAACAACACGGGTCAGGCTTGCTGTTGATCGCAATGGGGATTGTATTGAAAATGGTTCCAATGGATAGTAAAGCTCCGACCAAGATTCCAGCTAGACCAGCGGTTAGGAGCGCTGGAGGAGACGGTGATAGAGAGGATGATGAAGAGAGGAAGTCACTGGTTTGAGAATGTGCCATGTATTATTTATATATATATTTTTATTTTCACAACGTCAAAGGGTTTATACTTTATAGAATAATAATGTTGGGTGAAGGGAAAACAAAAGGGAGAAAAAGCAAATAGAGTTAAAGTTGTATCAGAGACTTGTTATTAGATTCTAAAGTAAAATCACAAAATATTGAGATGTTTTAAATTGTAAACTTTGGTATGAATTATATGTCGTCACTTTCAAAAGCAACCATTATTCATCTCAAAAAGCCTATTCATAAAGCTGGAAACGCTACAGACTACATTCTAAAAGGTAAAGGATCAGTGATGAACCTGATTCTATCTTAAGACCCTTTCATTTTTTCTTCTCTGATCTACTAATAACAAAATGATCAACAATCTTTACGGTGTTGACGGGATCTTGCTGCAATGTTGTTGCACACCATTTGCTTGGAAACCTTCTGTGATGACTCATATTCACAGTCGGTCTCGGCTCTGCATCCCAGTCCTTGTCCAGCTTCCATTCCTTTGGCACCTGGACTCATTCATCACACACATTTCTCTAGTTAATCCACAAACTTTTTCTTTTGTAATTTCAAACCCAGGTTCTTTTCTCACCTTGTCTACTCCGAGAGTGAAGACTTCAAGGTCTCCGTCAGGTTTGATGTGCAAACGGGTGAATGATTTGTAATTGGCGATCCGAAGTGAAGAGAATGCTTCATCAAAGTGTATGTGAAGCCAGTTGATGGATATATATAAGTAACTTCCAAAAACCAAAGATACAACAGGAGTTGAGAAGACCCAAAAGTAGAGGAAGACAGACGCATAGTAGATTGCTGCTCCGCTTCGAGAAAGCGACTCCATTCCTTCTCGACATATGTTAGTCCGTGTAACCGCCATTACCTAATGTTAAATACATTAATTTCGGCTGCAAAATAGATATTTTTTGTACCTATAATGAAGACTAAGTTGACGAATTATGTTACCTCAGGAATATCAAATGCCGACATAAGATACTTGATGCAGGCGGGATAAAATCCGAACGTCCACTGTTCAATACGGTCTCGAAGGCCAGTTGGGTCTGGAAAGTGTTCGTTTTCTACTGATTTGTACCACTGATACAATGTATGATACCCTGTGTAGCCAAGTGTTCCAAAATCTCAAAATCCATTAAGGTTTAATCACAGATGCTAAAAAGATTAAGGTAGGATCACTTTTTTTAAACCATTAGTGTCAATGTTATTGTAAAGGGGAAAGCGAAAGAACATCATATGAAAAGGAAACTGACCAGAGGTCGCAAGGAGCTTATGCTGAATACAGATTTCTATGCCAAGTTCCAATAGCAACATTAGAATCAAAGCAGCTGTCAGGTGTGCAGCAACATGGAGGATTCCAATTACCAGTCGTCTCCTCCGAGATATTTTTGACGGAACAAACATTATTGCAGTTACTAGCAACATAAGAACACCGGTGAAAGACACATATGACTGCTCTGCTACGTACACAAAGGAGCTCCAAACTGTGCCAAAGAAACTCTCCAGGTGGCCAGAAAATGAATCACCTCGTAAGATATGGCCTAGCTTACACTGAAACCAACGAGAAAATAAAGACCTTGTGAGTGCAAGTAAGTAAAAGATGGTTCACTTCACACAGCACAGGAAAAAAAAGACTGCAGATATGCAAAGGCTTGTCTAGGTTTCACCATTCAGTAGTGGATGCTAATAATTTGTACCGATTTAATAGACAAATCTTAAAGACTAATTCAGGTTGCATTGCTGACAGAAGATAAATGGAAAAACAAGAAACAGTACATAAGAAAAAGGAGTTCGAGGAAGCCAAAGCTCTGTAAAACTGCACCTGAGGGAACAAGGAAAAGACCAAGAGAAAGTATATGATGCCACCAATGAAATCAAATTGCCAGTTCTTTTTCCTGAACTTTAAAATATTTCCTAAAGCAATCTGCAAAGAA
This sequence comes from Camelina sativa, assembly GCF_000633955.1. NCBI lineage: Eukaryota > Viridiplantae > Streptophyta > Magnoliopsida > Brassicales > Brassicaceae > Camelina > Camelina sativa. The sequence goes on from NC_025694.1 coordinate 8,685,530, forward strand.
CAGCAAACAACATAAAATATCTGAATGTGAAGAAAAAGAGGAGAAGTCAGTGACTGGACAAAGAAAAATGTTTACCCTGCTTGAATCATGAAACGAAGGATAAGCAGATTTACTTTCATAAGAAGCACCATAAAACTTTGAAAAGTTGCTAAACACATGGGTGGGATGCAAAAAAGCCCCTCCACAACCATTAACGAGGAGATGTTGAACATGAGCAGAAGCATCTGATTGAGTACATGAATGACGCATATAATGATGCAAATCTCCTGCCATTCTAAGTTTACATCTGCCTTTCAAAAAGTCACATATCAGGTGTCTCATGTTCTTTCCAGTATCATCGTTCCAATACCAATCAAGAAGCCAATTCGGCTCATGTGTGATAATGATCACTGCATCATTCTCCCCAACCTAAATGAAAAGATAATAAACATTCATCAAAGGAACACACTATAAATTTACTAGTATCAAACAGAAGAAACCTACTCTAATAGCCCAACCCATTGTCATTTCACAAACCAAAGAAACACCCAACCCATGGTCATGAACAAAAGAACAGAAGAGCTCGAGTAAATAAGAGATAGTATAGTTTGTACAGCATCTGCAGAGTCTATTTAGCAGGAGAAAGAAAGAGGATGCCGAAACTACCTTCTCCTTCACCAATTCAGAGAAGAAATTGAACTGGTACACGTCAATATCACCATGAAGCGCCAGATCCAAACCAAACACCCACCATCCTTTAGGTAGTTGCAGGGCAAAATAGCTTTTCTTTTGAGGCATAAACCAGCCACCCAACCAACTTTTATGGCATACATACCTCATGAAAGTATTAAGTCCATCGAACCAGTCTAAAAATATATATACGAGAATTACAATTAGAAGCAATACCAACAAACACCAATTATGTGAAACATGTTACTAGAGAGAGATATAAAGTTGAGAACTGAAACTCACCATGGTTTCCAGGGATAAGAAAACATTGGGGACCATCATAATGCTTCAGATCAGACACCCCATCAGGTAATTCAGGCTTGTCAACAGAAATTGAGTCCGCTTTATACCAATGGGGAGGTTGGAGCGCATACTCAAAAGGACAAAATAGACGTTTTTCATATGTAAACGCTGATGGATTAGGGTATCTGCATTATATCAGAGAAAGACATTGATTCTGTACATTCAGACCTGACAAAAAAAAAACAGAGAACATGGAAATCACAGGTATACAAAAATCTTACGCAAGATCTCCCCCAATAAGCAGTACGTTACCCCTTTGCAGAGATATCAAATCATTGTCTAGCGGGACTTTGATATAAGGCTGAGCTAGGAGTTTCGCAACAGAATATGATGAATTTCCACCATCACCAGTATCAGCCATGAAGTCAAACCAGAAGTCATCCTTATCAGATAAATGGTCATATAAAAGTTCCTTGCTCTTGTTTCCATCACAATCATTGGTCATTGCAGCCTAAAAATTTAAGAATGGGGTAGGTTACAAAAAATGCAATATAATAAGAAAACCAAAACAGGGAAAGATAAAATGATCTGAAGTTGAAGAGGCAACAAATATCACTAAAAATAGTATACCTGCATCATTCGCATGTCAAAGCGGCCAAGAAAGACAGTCACTGATACGAGGAGGTCAAACACAGTTTTAAACAAATCAGCTGATGTTCTGAAATAGATAGTCAGAAAGATCAGACCATGCTCAAGTATCCTACTTGTAATATGTATTCTTCGAAAAAACATTGGTAGATGTTAAAATATATAGAAGGGAAAAGATCAGTTGGCATAGACGTACCCTGAATACCAAGGAACCATATCTAAGAAATTAGGTTTCATCTGTTGCCTCTTCAACTTCTCATAATTTTCCACTGACAGAGGATGTGCCAGAGCCCACCTACGTTACAACGAAATTTAACATTAGACAAGTGATTATTCTGTATGTGTTGAACATTTTAGTTACAATATTCGTTTAACAAAAACTATGCCCAAGCTGCAACTTACCCTGTTGATCTCTCCACTACATAATTAGCAATGTAAAGGCCAATAAACGTTGCCCACAGTGAGTATATAGGAGAAATTTCATCAGATGAATCAGGACAAGACCCATTGCATGCCAACTAAAAAGGTAGCAATACAACAGAAAGTGGTCAAATAAGCACGAACACAGCAAATTAGAATAATACTGTATAACAGAAGCCAGACCTCCCCATAAATGACCCATTTGGACAATAGTGGATAGTCACGTGCAGATCCAACAGGAGCAAACCATGATGAGCAGACTTGGTCTCTCAGCTCATCAATGTGAGTGAATTTCGCAAGCCAAGTACTGTTGCCATCTTCTTCTCCTTTCCATAATGAAAAACGGCTAGAATGCTTTCTTTCAAGGGGTGTTTGCCTCAGAAAAGCACGATTGCCACAATGGCTGTAGAAAATACAGCACGCTATGCTAAGAACCTGAACAAGATAAAGGACAATGAAATTTGATTAATAACTAAAATAATGCTTATAAGCAAGTGTCATTGATCTACAAGATTGGGGATAGCGTACGTACAGCACAACTTTGAAGAATGGTTAAGATCTCTGGGCGCCTTCCAGCCACACGAGAAACAAGACCAATATACCAAAGCCCAAGAAAAATAATGTGGAAGACAAGAAGGAAGACTATGGATGATATATAAATTGTTAGAAACAAGGACAGATTCATCCTCAAATCCAGACCCATTGACTGAAAACTTGGGAGATGGTACAAAGCTGCAACTAAAATCCACGCAATGTACCTACAGAACAAAACAAACAAAGAAAAAGTGTTACAGAATTTTTTGATATACACATTGTGGAAGACAGAATAGAGAATCCACTTACCACCGACTGAAGGTTGAGTAGCTTGGTCGAATAGTCTTTTTGATGAATGGAGATGAAAAGAAATAGAAAAATCCAAGCAAGCAGGCATACATGGACCACCACTTGAAATTATTGTCTAACTTTTCTACGAGGCTGTGCATGTTCTCGGACGAAATAAAGAATAGGCAACCCAAAATCACAGCAATCATAGCATGACGTGAATGCTCATGAGGATAAGGGTAAGTATGGGTAAGGATCGTTCTGACCCTCTCCATCTTGAGGTTATGTAGAAAACGAGCAGAATGCTTATCAGATCCCATTGCTTGAGGTTCCCGTAGTCCTTGAAACTTATTGACGAATCCAAATCTTGACAGAGCTAAGAATGGTTAGCAGAAGAATAAATTCAGCATCCCGATTTCAAATCCAGCAGACAGAACCTTCAAAGCAAGAAAGGAATACATTCAGCACACAGTCTGGTCTACTAGTGGAACTGAATTCATGAACCATTGAATTGCATATACAAACATGAATGCTACTGATTTCCTAAAAATTCCTAAAATGGCAAAAAAAAAAAAAAAAAAAAAAAATTTNCCTACACATGGCCTACCTAAACTTTGTCAACAGTCAAAATCAAACTCTCTATATTCTTATGGCAACAATCAAACAGTACTTATATCAATATTATCATCTTGATTGATTCAATCACTTAATAATCCTAAATTAATAAACATTAAACAAAGTAATGTCTCAAACAAATACGTTTGAGGGTATGAGAGCTTGGACTGCGTTTTGTAAAATCGCACCTTGGAATCAAGCGAATGCTATCGAAATCTCCGATCGATTCAGTGGAATTGGTGATGATCGTCTCCCATATTGACGACTCGTAACCCTAGAAGAAAGTACATTACTTAAGATTGTTGGATTCGGAAAATGGTAACGATTGATTGATAGATTGATTCTATGGTGGGTGGGTGAGTCAAAGCGGATGGTGAATCCACGAGATTTGTGGTTTTGAAATGAGAAGCACCATTTTTTTCGGAGAGGGATGAGGTACAGATGAAGATGATGAGAGAGCATAGATGATGATTTCCATTTTTTTTTTTTTTCTTATTCTGCGAGCGAGAGGGAATCTCCTGATTCCAGAATCTTTTTATTCCTGAGCTCATTTGTTTGTTTTTTTTTTTCTGTTATAATTAATTTTCCAAAGTTTTTTTTTTCTTTTTTTTTGGGCAAAGATATCATTAATTTACTCTATGTTAAAAAAAAAAGTAATTTTGTTAAATTTTTTTACTTGTAAAATTTTATTTTATTTTACGTGTAAAATTTCATTTTTGAAATTTAAAAATTGCTTAAACTGGATTTTGGGAATATTCTTTTTTATTTTGTCTTAGCCACTCTCTGTAGTCATATTTAGGTTGAAGGTACATTTCAATTTTGCAGCCTCATATTTCTTATTGTCTACTGTACACAGGTACTTTTAATTTCGCATAAACTTCTAAAGCATATGTTTAATTATTTATGAAACTGATATACTTTCTTAATTACATAAAATGGAAATTCCGGTCAAGACTTATATATCTCACATACCTCATCTCCGAGATATGTGTAAACATTAGTTGTTATATACTTGTTACAACCTACGATTGTTTTATGTTTGTTTTCTTTCTCTACCTACACTTATTAGTTTATTATGTTTTGTTATCATCATCTATTGTACTATAAGCACTACATCAGGTTCTTCATAAGTACCTTGAGAATTCGTGTTCTTTTTAGGAGAACTGTAGAAGTATTAAGGCTATCAGCTACATTTGATCTGATGTTTGAAAACAAAGTATTATCAGCACAGTTTGTTGAGTTGTATCATATGTCAGATTCTTTTGGTTCTTATTACCTTTCTCATTACCCTTTCGTTTAATTAACTGGTCAATACGTTATTTGAGCTAGTGACTAGTAGTTAATGTATGGTCATAGATCGTCGAAAGCAAATGGCTTCGGTTATTTTTTTTTAGTTTGATTAATTGGATAAACAGAAATCGAATATCCCTGTTTCGAAAGTGAGACTACTTTTTGAGTTTATTTGTAATTGTACTCGTCATGAATCTCATGATAGAGGTTCGTATTTCTAGACTAATATTTTAATTTATCTTACTCATTGGTCAGATTAGCTTGTTACGTGATGACATTTATATGGCACATATATTATATATATACTAAAACTAGTATTTTGTTGTCTCATACTTATATAATCGAGGACCCACTCAATCTTTCAGCAAACATGAATTATTTCATTTATGTACTGACATGATGAAGTAAGTAAGTACTAGGTGGTAACTCTAAATAAAATGATGACTTGATTGTTTATTTAATTTATACTTTATAGTTGTACTGGTAACTTATCACTATCAGTTTTCGAATTCACATCCAGTATATGTGTGAATTATTGAGAAAATGTAAATCAATTCAACTACACACATGACACATGTATGTCTTTTGGGCTGTGCACATCAATGCCACCAACTACGTACTTGTCTTTCTCGATATTTTTAGTTTTGTACTACTATTTTATATGGACAAGAAATTTTGCTTTTTCTGTTTTTCCCAAATTATGCCTGTTGTCTGTGTGACGATCACATACAAAGTCTTTGACACTTCTTGCAGGCACATGGGAACTTGGTTTTTGGGGTCATCCTTATTTATCAACCCATGCAGTACTGGTTAGGAATTTATTACGTTCTCTGTTAGCTAGTAAGATAATGTTTTGTTAATTTTGATGTAGAGATAGAGAGAAAAAACAATTGTCCTTATGTGATTTGTAATAACAATAGATTTTGGAAAAAAAAGAAGAAAAAACAATAAAAGATTAATGACAATAGTTACCCTAGATTTTGCCTCAAGACCCTCAACTATAACGAAAAATAAATTACGACATATTTTTGTTTGGAAATATGTAAGTGCTACACATTAGTACATATCATGTTACGTGTTTCAGTGTTTGTATTAATATAGATAATCAACGTTTCTAATAGTGGTTATTGAAAATTGCGTACATAATTAACATGTGCTATATTAACACAGGTAAGATATAATCGAGCAGTCGTGGCAGGGACCACATTTCCATTCACCCAGGTGCATACAAGAACTACCACATGAATTCTAATGACATATAGTACTAACGGTTTAAGAGATGGCTAAGAATGACGACATGGACCAAGAACACACATGGACCGACCATGATCATGAATATAATGGATGTCTACATTAGAAGGGATTAGAAAGGTAAATAATGCTTGAAAAGATAGAATGGACCAAAATTAAGCAAAATGAACAAACTTTTTAGAGATTGAAAATTAATATTGGAATCACCACTTCATCTAGTCAATCTGGAATCCGAACCTGATACGCCCAAAATTCAAGGATCACTCAGCCGGACTAAAAAGGATAGAAACTCGCCAAGGTGCAAGGTGCAACAAAGGAGATTTGATGGATTGAGGGGTCGCACAGCAGTTGCAGAAGGCTGCGGATATTCCCAACTCCAATCACTGCTAGATATGACACACTAGTCCAGCAAAAAGAGGTTGTTGCTTGGATATTACACACCAAGAAACAAAGAAATGTTCTAGACAAAGAACAAAGATATAGACTCTAAAATGAAAAGGAAAATTGATTGATGATTCTCAAATGAGATTACATGAGTTTATATAGAGATAGAAAACTTGGTCACAAAGCCAAGTATTATTCTTGAAACTAAAACACAATAAAGATAGATAGTTTAATGAAGATTCAACTCTTGAACTTTGTCTTCCCAAGGTGTCCTTCCCAAGGTGAGTTGAACTCAATTTTCGTCACTCCTCTTTGACCACAAAACAAAGTGATTATTTTGGACTTTCTTGGACTTGAATTAGGCTCAAAGTGGGCTGGACTTGATAGGTATCATCCCCAATAGTTCTTCCCATGCTCTTTTTGGCCATAAGCTCTTGAATAAGCCCATTTAGTGCATTTCTTAGCCTCTTAGCTTTTGCTCTAGTCATTGGTCCTTCAGGTACAAGCAATGATTCCTCCGCTACAAGCTCCTCGGGTTCAAGCTCAGCTACAAGTTCCTCGGGTTCAAGCTCAGCTAAAAGCTCCTCCTCCCTAGCTCCATCCATGATCACATCATCCCCCTCCTCTTGAAAAGGATTTGACCGCAAATCTGGATCATCTGCCACAAATGGAGCCAAATCAGCAACATTAAAAATTGAACTTACTTTGTACTTACCTTGCAAGTCAAGTTTGTAAGCATTGTCACTGATTTTTGTCAAGACTTTGAATGGACCATCGACCCGTGGCATTAACTTAGACTCTCTTTCTGCTGGAAAACGTTCCTTTCTCAAGTGTATCCACACTAGATCTCCCTCTTTAAACACCAATTGACGTCTTCCTTTGTTTGCTTGCTTCTCATATTGCTTTGTCTTTGCTTCGATATTGAGTCGGGCTTTCTCATGAATCTGCTTAACAAGTTCAACTTTCTTTTTCCCATCCATACTAACTCTTTCACTCAAAGGCTAAGGGATTAGATCCAAAGGTGTTAGAGGATTGTAACCATAGACAATTTGGAAAGGAGAATACTTAGTAGCAGAATGAACTGAATGGTTATATGCAAACTCAACATGAGGCAAACATTCTTCCCCTATCCATATGGATTTGATGTTCTTTTTAATGATAGCACGCAAAAGAGTAGACAAAGTTCTATTCACTACCTCGGTTTGTCCGTCAGTTTGAGGATGACAAGTAGTTGAAAACAACAGCTTAGTTCCTAACTTAGACCACAAAGTTTTTCAGAAATAGCTTAAGAACTTAGTATCTCTATCAGAAACAATAGTTCTAGGCATGCCATGCAATCGCACAATTTCTCTAAAGAACAATTCAGCAACGTTTGTAGCATCATCAGTTTTGTGACATGGGATGAAGTGTGCCATCTTAGAAAACCTATCAACAACCACAAAGACAGAATCTCTACCTTTCTTGGTTCTAGGTAATCCTAACACAAAGTCCATTGACAGATCAGTCCAAGGTTCAGTAGGAATGGGTAAAGGAGTATACAAACTGTGGGGTTGAAGTTTAGACTTAGCTTGCTTACAAGTGACACACCTCCCACATATTCTTTCCACATCTCTCATTAAGCTCGACCAGTAGAAATGCTCATGAACCACTTTGTGGGTCTTCTTTACTCCAAAATGTCCCATCAGTCCACCTCCATGTGATTCCCTGACAAATAACTCCCTCAAAGAACATTGGGGCACACAAAGACGGTTATCAAAGAATAGGAAACCAGACATTTGATAATATTTTCCATAAGCGACTTTAGAGCATTTTCTATAAATCTCTTTAAAATCCTGGTCAGTTGTATACAATTGCTTCATGAACTCAAAACCAAGCAACTTAGTCTCAAGAGCTGAAAGAAGAACATACCTTCTAGACAAGGCATCAACCACCACATTTTCCTTACCTTGTTTGTATTTTATGACGTAGGGAAATGTCTCAATGAATTCAACCCAACGAGCGTGCCTTTTGTTTAACTTTTGCTGGCCTTTGAGGTGCTTCAAGGATTGGTGATCTGTATGAATTACAAACTCCTTTGGCCAAAGATAATGTTGCCATGTTTGGAGTGCCCTAACCAAAGCGTATAGCTCTTGGTCATAAGTGGGGTAATTGAGTGTAGCTCCTCCCAATTTCTCACTGAAGTAGGCAATGGGTTTCTTTTCCTGCATCAACACAGCACCAATACCCACTCATGAGGCATCACATTCTATCTCAAAAGTTTTGGAGAAATCCAGAAGTGTAAGTAAAGGCGCTTGAATTAACTTCCCTTTAAGTATCTGAAACGCCTCCTCCTGAGCTTGTTCCCACTTGAAACCAACATTTTTCTTGATTATCTCTGTGAGTGGAGCTGCTATTGTGCTGAAGTTCTGAACAAACCTCCGGTAGAACCCAGCTAGCCCATGAAAGCTCCTTACCTCTCCAACAGTTTTGGGGCTAGGCCAATCACGGATGGCCTTGATCTTTTCTTCATCCACCCTGAGTCCATCAGCACCTACAATATAACCTAAGAAAACCACGTGATCTGTTCCAAAAGAGCACTTCTTAAGATTTGCACATAACCTTTCTTTCCTAAGGACATCTAGGACAGATTTCAAATGCAGCTTATGTTCCTCACGGTTCTTGCTATAGATAAGAATGTCATCAAAGTAGACAACAACAAAATGACCAATAAAAGATCGCAAGATATGATTCATCAAACGCATGAATGTACTAGGTGCATTAGTAAGGCCAAAAGGCATGACAAGCCACTCATACAATCCTAGCTTAGTTTTGAATGCAGTCTTCCATTCATCACCTTCTTTCATGCGAATTTGGTGATATCTAGTTTTCAAATCTATTTTTGAGAAAACAGAAGAACCATGCAATTCATCTAGCATGTCATCAAACCTAGGGATTGGATGCCTATACTTTACCGTAATATTGTTGATGGCACGACAGTCTACACACATGCGCCAAGAGCCATCCTTCTTAGGCACAAGGAGAACAAGTACATCACATGGGCATAGACTCTCCCAGATGTAACCTTTTTCAAGAAGTTCTCCAATCTGCTTTTGAATTTCCTTTGTTTCCAACGGATTGGTTCGATAAGCCGGCCGGTGTGGAAGTGACGCACCTGGGACGAAATCAATTTGGTGTTCTATACCTCTTATTGGCGGCAAACCGTTAGGGTTTTCTTCTGGAAAGATATCTGAGAATTCCTGCAAAATATCTATCAAATCACTTGGGAGCTCCGGTACAAGGTCAGAAAATGCTATTAGTGTTTCTTTATACACAAGCAAAGGCAATGGCTGTTGAGAGTACAAAGATTTCCTTACTTGACTCTCTTTGACAAAGAAGTTAAAGTTCTTAGGAGATACCTCAAGTTTTGTTGGTTTAATTTCTTTGTCTCGGCTTTTTTTCAACTGGACCTGGTCTTGATGGACCTCCAACGGAATTAAAGGAACCAAAGTGATCTTCTTTCCTTTATGCTCAAAGGAATGCCGGTTGGTGTAGCCATCATGTATAGCCCTCATGTCAAACTGCCAAGGTCGTCCTAGAAGAATATGGCTTGCATCCATGGGAAGGACATTGCACATGATCTCATCTTCATATCGGTCTATGGTAAGAGGAACCGTGACTTGCTCCCTGACGTACTGTTCGCCCGTTTAAAAGGTCGCGGATGAGGTCTTGTCTCAAGTCCAAGCTTCCTAACAACAGTTTCACTAGCAACGTTAGTACAGTTTCCACCGTCAATGATCAAAGAACAAACTTTATCTTTAACTAAACATCTAGAGTGAAAGAGATTCTCCCTTTGTTCTCGGTCATTGGACTTAGGTTGAACGCTCAATGATCTCCTAGTGACCAGAAGTGTCCCTTGAGTTGGATATTCAAACTGCTCTTCCTCTTCGTCAAAGATTGGTCCGAGATCTTCCTCTTTTTCTTTATCGTCCTCGGACTCCACTTCACCGTTGTCTAGGAGGATCATTACCTTTTGATTCGGACATTTGTTGGCATAATGTCCAAGTCCTTGACATTTGAAACACCGAATATCCCTTGCCCGATTGTTGGTCTCGAATGCCTTTCCTTTATCAAGACGAGTAGGAGCATTAGTCTTAAAAACTGAATTTGATGAAGTTGAAGACTTACCTTTATCTTGATAACTTGGTTTTGGAGCAAAAGAAGGTTTAGAGAAACCCTTCCTCTTGGTTTGTTGTTCGATTAGAATCGCCTTGTGCAACATTCCCTCCAAGCTTTCATATTCTTGAAGCTCCATTCTGTCCTGAATGTCCCAATTGAGGCCTGCAAGGAATCTGGCCATGGTAGCTTCTAAGGTTTCATCTATGTCCACCTTGATCATTAAGCTTTCCATTTTCTGGAAATAATCCTCCACAAATTTGGTTCCTTGAAGCAAGCGTCTGAGTTTTTGGTGGAGATCTCTGTGGTAGTGAGCCGGCACAAACCGTTTCCTCATCAAGGTAGTGAGCTCATCCCATAAAGTTATTGGTCTTCCACCTGTCCTTCTCCTGTGAGTCAAAACTTGATCATACCAGTTAATAGCATAGCCTATAAACTCAGTTGCTGCTAACCTAACCTTCTTGAGTTCAGAGAAATTTTGACATTCGAACACTAACTCTATTTTCCTTTCCCATTCTAGATAAACATCCGAATCATTTTTACCTTCAAAGGTTGGAATTTTAAGTTTTAAACCACCTAAATTGTCATTTCTTGTACCAAAAGGATTAACATCACCTTGATCACGGTTTCTATGACTTCGTCTAGGTCAGTTGATTGATCGATCATCTTCTTCATGGAACTCATCTTCTTCAATTTCCTCTTCGGACTGGTAAGTCCTCCTTGAACGTTCTCTCCTGGCTGCTGGTCTAGAACGGGTTTGTTGGCTGTTCTGAATCTCGTCGAGCCTCTGGTGTAGTTCTTCTAGACTTGTATTCATAAGGTTAGTAATAGTGTCATTCAATGCTCTCATTTGCAAGTTAGATAGCCCGGCGACAGAATTCCCTGGCCGATCTCGTTCTCCATCACTTTCCATGGTTTCCTGAAAACTTAAACACCAAAAGTTAGCAGATAAAAAATCCTCACACAAAAGTGTTTCTCTCAATTTTTTTTGGTAGGTCACTCAAGAGCTTTCTCCCTAAGTTCTAAGAGAACAAATCCAAGCAACCCAATGGAATTCCCAAGCAACAAGGGAAGAAGGAAGATAGAAAGACAAGAGGATTTTTGTGAAATCTGTTTTAACCACTCCAAGGTTGGATTTCTCCTCAGCCAGCAGGATTTCTCTTCCACCACCTAGAAATGGAAGATGAGAAGATGAACAGACAAATACCGGTTGAGTGGCTCTGATACCACTTGATACGCCCAAAATTCGAGGATCACTCAGCCGGACTAAAAATGATAGAAACTCGCCAAGGTGAAAGGTGCAACAAGGGAGATTTGATGGATTGAAGGGTCGCACAGCAGTTGCAGAAGGCTGCGGATATTCCCAACTCCAATCACTGCTAGATATGACACACTAGTCCAGCAAAAGGAGGCTGTTGCTTGGATATTACACACCAAGAAACAAAGAAATGTTCTAGACAAAGAACAAAGAGATAGACTCTAAAATGAAAAGGAAAATTGGTTGATGGTTCTCAAATGAGATTAGATGAGTTTATATAGAGATAGAAAATTTGGTCACAAAGCCAAGTATTATTCTTGAAACTAAAACACAATAAAGATAGATAGTTTAATGAAGATTCAACTCTTGAACTTTGTCTTCCCAAGGTGTCCTTCCCAAAGTGAGTTGAACTCAATTTTCGCCACTCTTCTTTGACCACAAAACAAAGTGATTATTTTGGGCTTTCTTGCACTTGAATTAGGCTCAAAGTGGGCTGGACTTGATAAGTATCATCCCCAATAGTTCTTCTCATGCTCTCTTTGGCTATAAGCTCTTGAACAAGCTCATTTAGTGCATTTCTTAGTCTCTTAGCTTTTGCTCTAGTCATTGGTCCTTCAGGTACAAACAATGATTCCTCCGCTACAAGCTCCTCAGATTCAAACTCAGTTACAAGTTACTCAGATTTAAGCTCAGCTAAAAGCTCCTCCTCCCTAACTCCATTCATGATCACATTAGAACCGGATTAGATATTCACTATTTATATAAGTTATGAAATAATAAATTGAAGCATGAAAACATTATACAATAAAAATAACCACAAAGAACTTCGATGAAATCTTGATTCTCACTCCTCATATCCGTGTCCACGTGAACTATACTACGGATAAGCCTCTCACGACAGCCAAATAATCATATGAACTTTCCACACCATTAAAAATTCACTAGAATAAGTTGGTCCAAAAAAAAAAAAACACCAGAAATAAATACTGTATTATATAAAACCAATTTCTTCTATATAGGTATATATTGATCCCAACTTTTTCAATGAATTAATAATGTGACCTAGAATCATATCATATTTGACCATTATGGTGGCACACCTCTCAATTGTTTCAAAGATGCTCTTAATTTTTTTAGTAACACATGTTTAGTAGTCCCACAAATGTATATAAAAATCAAGAATACGTCTACATCTAACCCCGTGAATCTCATGCCAAAAGCAAATGACTTATTATAAAAATGCCATAACCTCGGATTCATTTTATCCCCCAACAAACAAATTATAAAATCATGCAAGATGATCGTAGAGCTCTCTTCCAACGAATGTGTTTTGGATTTTTTTCAACACACGAAATTGTATATCCTATCTACGAAAAAGTCTACTCATTTTGTTTTTTTTTTTGGTTTGATCTAGTTTAACTTTTTATGCAAAATTCAAAACATAAAAAAAAAAAGAGGATAACAGAAAGAATGAGATATTTTAATTTTACTTTTTTTGTTTGCCGTCATGAAAATGTTTTTCAACAGAAAAATCCTTGTTACCTAGATATTATCTAGGTTTGTGTACAAAAAAAACCTAGATATTATCTCAAAACCAAAAAAAAAATATTAAGAAAAATAAATAAATAAATTTAAATTGATTAGGTCCGAGTCCGACAAAAAAAAAAGATGGACCCGACCCTGTCAGCAGCACTTGGTTACTCTTCATTCATCCTTTAAAAACCGTATAAAAATCGTTCAACGTGACTCCGCAGTTGCAACTCAGAGAGGTCAGAGAGCCACTCTCTTTATTTGGTTTCTTCTCCATTTTTTTCCCTTTTGTTTTCTTTTCTCACCGAATCTCTCAAGTCCGTCATTTAGCAAAATACCAATAGGGTTTTACATTAAAACAAATTACGACTTTGCAACAAAAACAGAGTCTGGGCTCTCTCTCTCTCTATCTCTATATCTCAACCTTTGTTTTTGTTCTCCTTTCTCGTTTACAGCGGTTTGAGATACAGAGGTTTGTGAAGACTAAAGAGTGAATCTTTAATTCATTTACGGTGAGTTTCTCTGTTCTGTTTGATGATTTATGGCGGTTTCGCTCATTTCTTATCCATTGGATAGAAAAAAAAAAAAAGAGGAGTTATTTGTGAATACTTGTAGATTGCATCATAGCTTTCAAGTTCTTAGTTGATTTGTTACCATTTGCTTCTTTAACTCTGTAGTTGAAACAGAGTCTTTGGTTGAACAAATCAAACACATCACAATCATGAATTATTGATATATATATATCAATCAAGTTTGAATCTTTTTTCCTGTATATCAACATGTCTCTGTCACAAATTGAGTGCACCGCAAAGTTCAGTTTGTGTTTGTGGTTTTAATTTAAAGTTGGATTTATCTTTTCTTTTTCATTGTAGAAAGATGGTTACCTTCGGGAAGAAGCTCAAGGAACGGAGTATTCAAGAATGGCAAGGGTAATTTCTTGATATACTATTCGAAACAGTACTAATGTGTGTCCCTACTAATGTGAATCATGGTCTCTCTCTTTCTCTCTTGTAGATATTACATCAATTACAAACTGATGAAGAAGAAAGTGAAACAGTACAGTCGCCAGTTAGAAGGAGGGAATCTTGAGCGTCGCCATGTTCTTAAAGATTTCTCTAGGATGCTTGATAATCAGGTAACTACAAGTTTTAGCGTCTGGAGCTTTTTGTAATTTGCTAATTCGGAGGTGAATGCAATTTACTAGATCGAGAAGATAGCTCTTTTCATGTTGGAGCAACAAGGATTGCTTTCAAGTAGGCTACGAAGACTAAGGGAGTCGCATGATGCTCTCGAAGAGCAGCCTGATATATCTCTTGTATCTAATCTTAAGGAGGAGTACAGAGCTGTTGGACAAGATCTTCTCAAGCTTCTGTTTTTCGTTGAGATGAATGCTATTGGTATCCGTAAGATACTGAAGAAGTTTGATAAACGACTTGGTTATAGATTCACAAACTATTATGTCAAGACTCGTGCTAACCATCCTTACTCTGAACTTCAGCAAGTCTTTCGACATGTGGTAAGTAGACTGTAGAGTCTTATTCGCAACTGTATTGATCACTCTTGATCTAAGCTTAACTCTGATTATAAATGTTGATATATAGGGCCTTGGAGCTGTTGTTGGAGCTGTATCTCGTAACCTTCATGAGCTTCAAAACAATCAAGGAAGCTACTTATCGATTTATGATCAGCCAGTTCTTCCACTCCAGGATCCTGTTGTGGACTCAATTAGAGCGGCAGTGGATAGACTAACGCGGTCAACAAACTTTCTAAACTTCATGGCTAAGCACGCGCTTATAATGCAAGAAGAGTTACCGAGTCCACAAGATGAGGAAGGGGAAGAAGAAGATGGGAGATATCACTTCATGTCTCTGTTGTTGAATTTGGTCAACACATTTCTCTATATGGTCAATACGTATATCATTGTCCCTACAGCAGATGACTATTCCATGAGCCTCGGTGCAGCAGCAACGGTGTGTGGTGTTGTAATTGGTGCTATGGCTGTAGCTCAGCTCTTCTCTTCAGTTTACTTCAGCGCCTGGTCCAATAGATCCTACTTTAAACCCCTCATATTCAGTAGCATTGTCCTCTTTATTGGCAACTTGTTATATGCATTAGCTTTTGACCTCAACTCAATAGCAGTTCTCTTGGTTGGCCGGCTTTTCTGTGGGTAAGACTCTTTAAGACTTCAAACTGCTCTTATTATGAGTTCTTGAGGAATTGATCATATTGTATTTTTCAGGTTCGGATCGGCAAGAGCAGTGAACCGGAGATATATAAGTGACTGTGTACCATTAAAGATAAGGATGCAGGCTTCAGCGGGGTTTGTTAGTGCAAGTGCTCTAGGAATGGCGTGTGGTCCTGCACTTGCTGGTCTATTGCAAGTCAGATTCAAGATCTATAAAGTTACATTTAACCAAGATACATTGCCTGGGTGGGTTATGGCTATAGCTTGGCTCATGTACTTAGTCTGGTTAGCTATTTCGTTTCGGGAGCCTGCACTTCAACCTGAGGAGATTCCTAAGATTTCAGAAGAGTCTAATAACTCTGGTATGTCTAGCTCCTAATTCCCTCTTTGGTAGACTGATAGGATTTATCAAAAACTGATTGTAGTGGTTTCGTTTGGTGTGAGTGATAGAAGCAGTCCAAGATGTGAATCTGGAGAAAGGTATAAAACAACCATTGCTGATTACAGCAGAAGAAATAGAAGAACAAGCTGAAGATGAATGCGATGGAAGCGAAGAAGCTGTTGAAGATTCCCGTGCACCTGCAAACTCCATTGTAGCTGCTTATAGGTTACTTACACCTTCAGTAAAGGTAAAAAAATGAAACTTAAAATTTACTCCTGAGATGTCAATTCTGATGATGAAATTTGATTCGTTTCCAGGTTCAACTATTGATATACTTCATGCTTAAGTATGCAATGGAGATTCTTCTCTCTGAATCTAGTGTCATCACAACTTACTACTTTGGTTGGTCCACTAGCTCAGTTGCCATCTTCTTGTTTTGTCTCGGTCTCACGGTTCTTCCTGTTAACCTCGTCGTTGGAAGCTACATAAGCAACATGTTCGAAGACCGGTAAGTTTTTTTCTCTGTTTGCTGATTTCTTCTATCTCCTTGATGTTTCCCTAAAGTCATAAACTTTATGTGTCACAGGCAAATCCTGTTGGTCTCGGAGATTATGGTCTGTGTAGGAATACTTCTCAGCTTCCATGTAGTTGTTCCTTACACTGTTCCACAATACGTTTGCTCAGGACTCATCATGTTTGTTTCTGCAGAAGTTCTTGAAGGTAAAAAAAAAAAGATTGATACTGTACTCAAAAACTTCTATATATATATATCAATCTAACTAACCCCATCTGTTGTTTTATAGGTGTTAATCTATCGTTACTCTCGAGAGTTATGTCGTCGAGGCTATCGAGAGGGACTTATAACGGAGGGTTGCTTTCGACTGAGGCTGGCACGATCGCACGTGTGATTGCTGACGCGACGATCACGGTGGCTGGTTACTTAGGACGGGATATGCTTTTGAATGTCACGCTGCTCCCGTCTCTAGTCATTTGTGTTTTGTCCATCGTAGCTACTTGTTTTACTTATAACTCCATGTATTAGTCGAAACAAATTTTATCCCTTTAATAACCAAATCGTTACAATTTGAACCAAAAAAGTAGATGTCACACTAATAAGGGTACGTTGACTAAAACATTAATGACATATCAAAAAGAACCATTTGCCTGCGCTTTAGGCAAAACTTAATACAAAATCGGTCACGTGATTGGATAATTATTGTGCTATGGACCTCAAGCTCCTACTTTACTCTTCTCTTTGGTGGATCATGAAAATTAATTTCTACAAAGTCTTTGATATTTGTTTTTGTTTACATATTTATTTCTGTGAAATATCATTTTATAATGTAACAAAACTGTTCTTTTTTCAGAAGTTTCTTCGTTTGCTACTTTTTTTTCTTGGGTTTTCTGTTTATTTTGTTGTGAACGTATAGTGGATGCCACATGGATTGTAATAACGCCAAGAAAATCATAAATCATTGCAAACTTGTGATTTGGTTCGTTGAAAATGAACGTTGCCACTAGCCATTGTTCCTTGGTTTCCTTTTTCACTTTTTGTTATTTTTAATATATTGTATTTCTTAAAGATATAGTGCTTTATAATCTCCACATAATTATGTCTCGTGATTCTTATAATCTCCACATAATTGATGTCTCGTGATTCTTAATTACAAGTCTCCATACATGGCTGACCAAAAGCAACAAGTTGGTTTTAGACTTTTAGTTAAGGAACGTTCGATGGTAGAATCTGGACAGTAGATTCAGAGTTTCATAAACTTGATTTAGCATGCGACCATAAATCTTAATATATGATGTGACATATTTTGTTTATGTTTTAATAGATGTGACATACAGTATTTGTTAATATGCTAAGCTATTTTCACTTTTTTTCTTTCTATCAATAATATGCAATGCATTATGCAAATTGGTTTAAAAGTGCAAATGAAGATATATACAAAACACTAACACAAACCACAAGTTTTTATTTATCTTTCTATAATTAACCAAACACTAGTTATAAAAAAAGCAATTTGTACCACCCAACATCGACACACCCATGTAGTGGAGTCAGGAGTGGATGATATATACATGGACACGTATAATATGGATAAACGCACACACATACATTCCATGTCTGATTGTGATGAGTGTAAAGACATTAATGATTAAAGTGTAGTGTAAACACGAGATGAAGAAGAATAAGAAGATATAATATTGACCAAGTCCAAAGCGCGTCGCCCTCGAGGTTCTACTTCTACGTGCATGATTCATGAAATGATGAAGTTGCCATCTACTTTCGCATTCGTTTTGAAAGGATGTTACAAAACAAATGAAACATGATTAGCATTAAGGAATAAAATCTTGATAGTAACATATTATTTCAGTTAGGAAGTCTCTTATTGCACAAGTGATTTAGGGGTGTATTCACTTTGACATTTTAAGTGATTTGTGTGAAATTTACAAATTCTATGTTATTCAATCATGAATTTTAAAAAGTCTATTAAAATTCATTGTTATTGAACTGATGATTCAAAAAATGTACTTTAAAATCTATTAAAATCCACTGTTATTGAACTGATGATTTAAAAATTTACTTTAAAATCCACTATTATTCAAAACAGTTTTGTGGATTAGGATTTTAATAATTTTTAGGATTCTGGAGGATTTTTGAGGATTTGGTTAGTTAAAAATACAATAATCTAAATCTCATGGTTTTAGGTGGGATTTGAAAGAATTTTACAGAAAATCATATGAATTTCCCTAAAATCTATCAAAATTCTAAATTTCCTAAATCTCATCAAATTTTTAACAACAACCAAAAAAAAAACAGATTAGTCCAATACATCGTTATAAGAAACATTAAAAAGTAGTAGGCCAAAAAAATTATATTTTCACTTGGACCCCATTTTCATGGATATAATTTTAGTGGTCATTGGTCAATAAAACATCTGGCCAACCATTTCATTCGTAAACTAATAAATCTCTTCGATTGCTTGTTTGTTTTTTCTTTAGCAACATATTTTACAATTCTCATTACCATTACACTAATCAAATGGAGTAGTATAAGCCAATAAAGAGACAGAAGTCAACTCTGTTCAACCTTCAACGTGAGCTTAATATACTTACCTAACTACCATAATATTCTTTCTATACATTATTGTTATGTTTTATAAATTGACTACTATCAATCAGAAGCAAAATTTTGGTACGAGTCTCCTTCTCTCCAAAGAACAGCAACTTTTCTTTTGATTGACTATGCATTGCAATTAGATTACGACAGCACAATTATTTTTCTAAAGACCCAATTTCTCATTTTTTTTTTAAATCTCATTGACTTCAACGTTCTCTCAAGTCACTCCTTCCTCTTTTCTCCGGACAAAAAAACAGAGCAACAGAGGAGAGAGAGAGGGGAAAACAAAAAAAAAAAAGATGAAGAATTCACACTTCATACAAGAAGCTTGCTTCAATGGCTGCTGTTCATCACCATTCTCATCTCATTCAGTATCTGAGAAACCAGAAGAGCTCGAGTTCTCAGTAATCACAACAGGAGCTTCTTTACTAACTCGAGACACCAAATTCACGAGCCAAGAATCTCTTCCACGTCTCCGTACATCTTTCTACGATCTCATCACAGCTTTCCCAGATTACTTGCAGACGAATCAAGCCGACCATCTCCGATCTACTGATTACCAAAACCTCTCTTCCTCTCCCCATGTGTTTGGTCAGCAACAACCTTTGTTCTCTTACTCCCAGTTTCGCCGAATCTCAGAATCAGAGTCCGATTTGAATCCTCCTTCTCTACTTAACTTGTCTTGCAAGCAAGTCGGTTCCGGTAAAGAACTGATAACATTTGCGAGCGAAGAAGAATCTCAGTTTCAGTTGAGGATGAGGAGAAGACTCACAGGTTTTATGAATCTTGAAGAATCCGAATATCATATGATTCTAACTCAAGACCGTTCCTCTGCTTTCAAGATTGTAGCAGAACTCTACTCTTTCAAAACAAATCCTAACCTTCTCACTGTCTACAACTACGAAGACGAAGCAGTAGAAGAAATGATTAGAATCTCAGAGAAAAAGGGTGTAAAGCCCGAATCTGCCGAGTTTTCATGGCCGAGCACTGAAATCAACTCGGAGAAGTTGAAGAGACGAATCACGAGAGGGAAGAGAAGAGGGGGAGGCAAAAGAGGGCTCTTTGTGTTTCCACTTCAATCTCTAGTAACAGGAGCTTCGTATTCTTACTCATGGATGAGTCTAGCTCACGAAAACGAATGGCATGTGTTGCTAGACACCTCTGCTTTAGGTTCTAAAGACATGGAGACTTTAGGGCTTTCTCTGTTCCAACCAGATTTCCTCATCTGTTCTTTTACAGAGATTTTAGGTCAAGACGATCCTTCCGGTTTCGGTTGCTTGTTCGTTAAGAAATCTAGCTCTCCAGCTTTGTCGGAAGAACCAACAAATCCGGCGAATCTCACGGCCGTAAAAGCAGAACCATCTCGGAAATGGAAAACAGAGTATTCTGAACAAAATGACGAAACTACCCATGTGGACCACAAAGCGGCGTCTACTTCTGGTGGCAATGAGATAATCGAAATCGGATCATCATCGAATGAACAAGATAATAAAGCAATGATTGAGTTTCGAGGATTGGATCACGCAGATTCTTTGGGACTAATACTAATCAGTAGAAGGTCAAAGTCGTTGACTTTATGGCTTATACGAGCCTTGATGACTCTTCAACATCCAGGCTCTCATCAAAATGAGATGCCTTTAGTCAAAATCTACGGACCAAAGACGAAACTGAGTCGAGGGTCGTCGATTTCGTTCAACGTTTTCGACTGGCAAGGTGAAAAGGTTGATCCTTTGGTGGTGGAGAGGCTTGCGGAGAGGGAGAAGGTTGGTTTGCGATGTGCGTATTTGCACAAGATTAGGATTGGGAACAAGAGAAGAAGCGATGAAGCTATGAGTTTGAGATTGTCGGTGGTGAGTGTTAGGTTAGGATTTATGACGAATTTTGAGGATGTTTTTAAGGTTTGGGAGTTTGTGTCTAGGTTCTTGGATGCTGATTTTGTTGAGAAAGAGAAGTGGAGAAAAAAAGCTCTTGAGAAAAAAACCAATGATTGATTATTGCGTTAATTTGTGTGAACCGTATAATCTTAATCCGCTTGGTTCAATTCTTAACCTATGGTTGAACATTTTCGGATTTGGATTTCGGTTTAGGCACTAAGCTAGATTTTTTTTCTTTGGGTTGGTTTAGTTTGTTTTATATTGGTGGGTACATATTCAACTTGGTTTCGGTTTGATTTGACAAAAACCAAAATCAAACGCACTTTTTTTTTTTTTTTTTTACTTTTAATAAAAGGTGAACAAATTAGTAACTTTTGAAAGATTTGAATACGTTACTTATAATTGACATTGCAGAAATTATTTAACAAAATATTTTAGATATAAAATTAAACCGAGCTAAAATATGAAATACTATTTGCTGTCAATCAAAACGTGTCCGACAAATGTATTACACTGTACTACTGTAGTTAAGGTAGTACGAGTACCTTAATTTTGGATACTATAGTTTTGTCCATGGACGAAGCTTGCCCACAAAAGACGTTCTCAATAAGTGTTTGAGTTTGGATTGTGATATAACAACACAATATTAACACAAACCTATTATACATGTCATAACCCATATAAAAAAGTTTGAAATTTAACTAAAATCACATTAATGAACATAGGATTATCATAATTATTAATGAAGAAAAAATATCATATAAAAAAATTAAGTAAGCAATATGCCAATATCAATATACAAAACTATCATCTACGATATTTACTTTTACTTGATTGCAAAACCTCCTTCAACAGAAAGGGCCTTGTAAAAGTAGAGTGGGCTTTTTAAATATTATATACAAGCCCACTAAAAACCGCGAGAGAGAACATCTAGAAGGTGTTTTAAAAAGCCGTTTAGGGTTCTTCTAATTTCTAAAACTTGTAAAAAATTCCGAAACATTTTCAAAATAAATTACACAAAACAGTTTTAGAGTTCTGATTATAATTTTCAATTTCAGATTAAAATCAACTGTCTTCTTCACTACGATTCTTCACGACGAATGAGATTTTGAAATTACAAGGAAGAGAGAGAGTGACTAGAGTAGACCTAGAGGAATGAGCATCTTCTTCAATCAGCGGGAATTCTAATTTTTTTTTTGAAATCAATGGCGTCCGCTGACGACCTCCGTATTCTCTCACTCATCGACTCCTCCTCCGACGCCGGCGACGATGTCTTCTCCTCTTTCTCCGATTACCTTAAACCTTTCTCTACTCTATCATCAACAACTTCCCGGAATAAAAAACAAGACAGAGCAACCACCGTTCGAGCCCTAGCTAAGCAATTCCTTCCTTTCCTCAACAAATCGATGTCGCTGCTGCCGAAACGCCTCTCCGTCGCCAAATCTGATGACGGAGCTCGCGAATCCGCCTTGGGTTTGTTCCGTGTTTACGAGCTTTGCGTCGATTGCTTAGAGTTGGTCTCCGCGCAGTTAGCTTGTAAGCCTCATACGGTTCAGTCTCAGAGGCTGCGGATGATTTTTTGTCTCGATGTTTGGGGTTTGTATGAGAATGTGTATACTGAAGGGTTTACGGTTCTGGAGAAGCTTAAAGGCGGCTCTGATTTCAAATCCCGGAAGTGCCGGTTGTTACCTGAGGTTCAGGATGGTGAGGCGGAGCTGGCTTTGGTCGTTGTTGATGCGGTGAATGCCATCATTAAGGCTGTGGCGATGGGTCAGCACTTAGCAGATAAGCGGTGTAGGAAAGTACTTCTTTTGGTCGAGGAGGTTAGACCCTGGTTTAGGTCAGTTTGGGTTTATTTAACTTTCTCTTCTTTGATTATTAGATCAATGCTGCTTCCATTTTTGCACCAGTAAGTTGAATTTTTCTTTCAACCAGATAGCACAGCCTGAAATTTTGGTACTGTGTAGGGTCTTAGATGCTAAGGCGAGTGAAAAGTTGCAGAGAGGGATCATAACATATATGGGTAAATGTGCTGTTTCCTTGGTTAAAGAGGCTGAACATTTCGATGAGGATTTGGTGCTGTCTTTCTGCGACTTAACTGTGAAAGAACATTATAAGTCTGCATTGTCAAAAGATCGGATTTATAAGGTTGCTTTTGTCCTTTGATGTCTTTCTTTCTTGTTGCTCCTTTTCTTTTACATGCTGTCATCTAATAGCTAGTTAAATCTGTTCCCTGTTTCCAGTTTGCTCGCGAGGTGCTTTCTGTTCTGTTCGGATTGAAGTATAGAAAAATGTCAGTGACCATTGACATTTCAATGGCTTTGTTGCGCAGCTTAACTTG
>NC_025694.1:8713418-8726168 GCF_000633955.1 Camelina sativa
TGAAGTATAGAAAAATGTCAGTGACCATTGACATTTCAATGGCTTTGTTGCGCAGCTTAACTTGTCAATTTGAGGTTTGCACGATTTCCTTGCATCTTAATTATCTACCGTCTTGTGTACATCGAGTAACTATTTCCACGAATTTTTTTCCATACATTCTGGTGTGTCCTGCTCCTTTATCTGTTGCTAGATTGGATGACTTTAGGTTTCTGCTAGCTTCTCAGTTGATGTTCTACCGTAAACTTGCAATGCCTTATAACACTGCTTCTTTTTCAGGATGAAAGTAATGAGAATTTAATGGAATTTTATGACCTAGTCGCTTATTGCGCTCACAAGTTTCGAGCAGCAGGAGACATGTACTGTGCAAAAGTTTCAAATAAATTAAATGAGATGGCAGCTATTTTCGTAGAGGTAGTTTTACTCTCCTAGGCATGTAAACTTCCCTTAACTTATTCATGATTTATCCTGGTGTATGAGTTAAATTTACAAATTGACTGCTTGGCAGGCAATACCCCAACTTAATCTGGTTCTTAGACTGTATTCGACTGGGTTGTCCATCACGGTTTGCGATTCCAAGCTCGGAGAAAGTAAGGATAAAGATGCAACAAATGATTGGAAGA
The DNA here is from genome assembly GCF_000633955.1 of Camelina sativa. NCBI lineage: Eukaryota > Viridiplantae > Streptophyta > Magnoliopsida > Brassicales > Brassicaceae > Camelina > Camelina sativa. The sequence goes on from NC_025694.1 coordinate 8,714,039, forward strand.
TTCAAGCTTTGTTTGATGATGATGCCAGATGGCAAAGCTTAGCTTCTTTACTCGGCATGGTTGATAGTTACTCAGGTAAAGTGGGTAATCGGACTGGTTCATCATTGATTGGTGGAAATAAGAACTACAACAATAAAAGACATGATAGCTGTATAGACAGGAACGAGAAGACTTGTCGGCCAGAATACTTAGATGCCTTGAAATTCTTGTGCCAACCGCTTGCAGACTTGATATATTCAGTGAAAAGAAAAATTGTGTTGAAGAGAGAAATGCCCTGCGCTTCTGCTCATCTAACTACTATTCACGATGCCTTTCTCCAATTTTGTGATGGCTGTCTCTTCCTTCAAAGGTAAGGTGATCATTATCTGTCCCTTATGCTATATTCTGTAGCTTTTAGTCAGAGTCGTGCTGATCATCAGAAGATAGTTTTTGCTTATCACATAGTGAATATATTTGGGTGGATTTCAGAAGATAGTTCTTTTAAATTGTAGGTTTTATGCAACTGTAAAAGCATCTTTTTGTCACCAGTTTTTTCAATATATTGTTATCATGGTTATATGCAAAGCATTGGCAGGTGAGATGATGTCTAAATTTTCAGTGCACATAGAAAGTGGAAACTATATCAATTCTTTTGTGAAATCATCTTTTGTGGGTTGAATGCATCTCTCACATCTCTTGTGCCCACTTCTTAGATGCACGTCTGACAAGGGAGATAGAGAAACTGACAATAACAAAGTTTTGTTAAACGTGGCTATGGGTGCTTTCATTGTCTCATTGAGAACCCAGCTTAAAGTGGAGGTTTGGTATTAATGTGCAGTGCATACGAATCAATGGATTTTTTTTTTTGTTCAATTTCCTGAACATGCGATCAATCATAAATCTAACTTAGTAATCGAACATCTTTCTTTTCAGATCAGTGCCCATGTAGTTGAAGTTGTAATTGCCAGTCCATGNGGTATACTCTTTAGAACTGTGTACTTATCATCCTTCTTAACCTTTTTACCTTTAATAGGTCTGTTTGCTGTGATCTGTCTCATATTCCTTTCACAAAACTGGTGTCATGGTTAATGTTAGCATTTGTACTCAGCAGAGAGGTTCCAATATTATTTCAAAAGGTAAAAGCTTGGGTTGTTCAACAGTAACCTGTCCTTGCCTATTTTGCTTCAATCTTAAAATCATTGTTGTTTGGTATAAAACTGTTTTTTTTGTCCCTCATAGGTTTCAAGATTGCTTGCCTCTTTATATCTGCTTTCTTCATCGAGTGCTGAATTCTCATTCGAATATGATGGAAATGAGCTATCAGCAAGTCATTGGGTCTCATTTTTCCATCAAGCCTCGCTTGGTACCCATATCAGTTACCATTTCATTTCAAGTCTGAGCGGANTATACATATATTACATCTATTGCCTCAAAAGTTTGATTGTGAATTACTGCCAGTTTCATTGTTATAATCTCTTGAGTTGATGGTCAACCATTTTCTCTTACAGGCTCTTTCATATGCAAAAGAAGCCTATAGGATACGGACTCTTATATTTCACCAGANTTTCTAACTTGACGGGGAATGCTACTAGAAAGTCCGTTGGATACTTGATTGGTGAATGTACTTTACCTATAAAATTGGTAATCCTGATTTGTTTTTATTTTTATCTTCNTTTTTGGCCATGTGGAAGTTTTCTCTGGGACGTCAATTGCTGCTACCTAAGTCCTTGGAGTGTACTCCAATGTTATTTGGAAAGCACCCTTCAGGTTCTGTTTCTGTTCAAACTTTCTAGTCTAGCTGGGTCCCATCAGTTCTCTGTTTCTCAATTTGGTGTCAAATGTGCAGGTTGGAATTCTTAATGATCTANGGTTTACTGTCAGAAGCAATCTCTATATTGGTATATGTCTTAGTACCTTCACAATTAATAGCTCATAATGGCTTGTATATTTAGTGAACAAATTTCGTATTGTCTGAAAGCAGGATGAGGTACATCATGGGCCAAACAAAGAGGGTACTCCATCTTCTCACATGTTACCTATTGCGTATTGCTTGAGGGCTTTCTGTACCCAGGAAGCTGAGCCAAACTCGAAGGTGCAAATGCGTATTGCATAGCTTCTAATCATTGACAGTTTATCTTTCAGTTGGTGAATTGTGTTTCACTGTTTACTTTATCTTTCTTGAAACATTTTGCCTCGTCCCTTTTGCGCAGAAAGTTTTTCAAGATATTAGAACTTCACTAAATCTCTGGCTGAGGATTCTTAGCCTAGATGATAGTGGGGACAGTCTACCAACAGAGAACATAATTCCGTTACTGTATAATATGATTGATTTGATGTCAGTGAAGGTAACATTTTTCCTATTATCTAGCTGCACTATGTTTTTTGAGTGGCATACTTTATAGTGCGTTCTTCATATCTATCTGGCCATTGATACTTTTTTTCCATCTCCAGGGATGTACAGAGCTCCATCATCATATATACCAGCTGATTTTCAGATTGTTTAAGTGGAAGAATGTCAAATTGGAGGTCTGCCTTGCAATGCTGTGGGAATGTAGAAGGCTTAGTCATGCCTTATGCCTTTCCCCCATAAGTGATACCTTTATCCGTACCTTATCAGAGAATTGTGGTGACAAATCTACATGCATTAATTTCTGGATAGATTGCTTGAAAGATTCAAAAGCAAAGTTAATTGGGTTCCAGCAGAACTTCCATGATTTACATAATAATTACTTGCGTGCCTCCAATAAAGATGAAGGCCCCTTTCAATCAGACATCACAACTGATGATATTAAAGATGCAGCTTCAGAACTCATTTCAAGTGTAAGAAAGTTAACTCATGTGGAGTTTTGTCCTCTCAAAACAATATCTATGGGGATCATCCAAATTTTGCTAATGAATGTCATTGCAGGCTTCACTCTCTGGTACTTCATCTTTTGTAGCTGCATATCTCTATTATGATCTCTGTGAAAGGCTCATATCATTTGGAAAACTTTCTGAGGTAACGTAGTTATACATATATTACATCTATTGCCTCAAAAGTTTGATTGTGAATAACTGCCAGTTTCATTGTTATAATCTCTTGAGTTGATGGTCAACCATTTTCTCTTACAGGCTCTTTCATATGCAAAAGAAGCATATAGGATACGGACTCTTATATTTCACCAGAAATTTAAGTATTCAGCTGAGAAGCAGTTCGAAAAACACAACGACGCTGGAAAAATATCAAAGATACGGACTTTTGGCATAAAAAACTTCCAAGTCTACGGATGGGTAGCAACTGAGTTTTGGCCATGTGGAAATTTTCTCTGGGACGTCAATTGCTGCTACCTAAGTCCTTGGAGTGTACTCCAATGTTATTTGGAAAGCACCCTTCAGGTTCTGTTTCTGTTCAAACTTTCTAGTCTAGCTGGGTCCCATCAGTTCTCTGTTTCTCAATTTGGTGTCAAATGTGCAGGTTGGAATTCTTAATGATCTAATAGGGAATGGACTGGAGGCAGAAACCAGTCTATCATGGGGAAAAGCCATTTCATGCTCGCAAAGTCTATTCCCTTTTTCAGTTGCATTTTCTTCTGCCTTAGGTATGAAACTACTCCTTTATTCAATGGGTATAGTCTTTTCTTTTAGGTTTCCTTAATCATTTTGTTAATAAGCTGCTTGATTTGTTTTCTTTCTTCTTTAATTTCTCAAGGAAATCTTTACCACAAAAAGCAGTGTCTGGGTCTGGCAGAAAAGGAACTCCAAAATGCAAAGGAGATATTAATTGCTAATCAGCGAGATTTTTCGTGCGTCAAGTGCAAACTGAAGTTGGAAGTTACATTGGATAAACAACTTGGAGACATATCTCGGAAAAAAATTGATAGAGCTTCCCAGACAGATGGCTTCTTGCATGCTGAAAGCTTGTTTAGTACTGCCCTGGGAAAAGTCTGTTGCTCAGCATGGAAAAGCTGCATCAGATCACATGGGGAAGAAATTGCTGAGGAAATAGTGATTGATAGAAATGGAGGGGAAGTTTTAGGACATAAATTAAGTAAAACAAAACTCAATATAAAGGAGCCAACAGGAAACAGAGCCTCCAGAAGGGGTCGAAGAGCTATCCCAACTTGTTTGTCAAAGGACAAGGATTTGATATCTGAGCCAACGTCAAGGTTGACTCGATCTATGCGTCAGTCACTTAAAGAGCAATGCCAAAACCTTTCCAATGTGCCTGAAGTTATGTCAAATAACTCTAATTTCTGTGATAGATCTGATGGTACTAGGGGTGAAAGGGTGTTCTTGGACACAAAAAATGCAGTCCTTGGCTTTTGCATTTGCTACAAAGAAAAATGTCAGCAGTGCCTCTCCGAAGAGGCAACAGGATCTGGGTCTCTCAACAATTTAGTTAGTTTGAAATGGGAACTCTGCCATAGGAAGCTTGCGTCCTCAATACTTGTTAGCCTTGGTATGCTCTAATTCCTTATGCATCTGCTCACTCAAATAGTCAAATGTGCATGCATGCATATGAAGTTAGCCTTTTGACATTTTCCTGTTGAAACAACCTAATAGCTTAATAGTTAATAGTTTAGATGACAACTGAGATCCAGTAACCTTTTGATTCATCCATTGTCGATAAAAAAAGTAATGGGTATGAAAACCCTTGAGTGAGTTTCGAGGCCAAATGAGTTTGATCATATTCTCCCTTTCCATGCTTTTGTTTTATGTTCTGACCATTCTCATGTAGTTCATGAAAATTGTGTTGGCTATTCATTTGTTTATTCTCTTAAAACACACACACATGGTATATACACGTCTCACATATGAATCTTTGCTAGAAGATGAGTATCTCTGCTTACAGTTTTAGTTTTCCAATTCAGGAAAATGTTTGGCAGACTCTGGTAGAGTTCATCTAGCTCATGAGGCTTTACTGCATAGTATCTCTGTTTTATTTAAAAGCAACTGGTCCAGCCACAACCAGCCTTCTGTCAGTCAGCTGCTGGAGTTTATTAGGAAAGAAGTTGCAAGAGATGTATTCGCTGTTGATCGTGCAGTAATACTATACAACTTGTGCTGGTTGAATTTGCGGAATTACCACTGCAGGGAGAGTAGGTATGTGAGACATATATCGGTTGTATACCACTTGGCCATGTAAAACATCATATGCTAAATTGATTAAGTATGCTCTTTAGAACTGTGTACTTATCATCCTTCTAACCTCTTAATTTTTACCTTTAATAGGTCTATTTGCTGTGATCTGTCTCATATTCCTTTCACAAAACTGGTGTCATGGTTAATGTTAGCATTTGTACTCAGCAGAGAGGTTCCAATATTATTTCAAAAGGTAAAAGCTTGGGTTGTTCAACAGTAACCTGTCCTTGCCTATTTTGCTTCAATCTTAAAATCATTGTTGTTTGGTATAAAACTGTTTTTTTTGTCCCTCATAGGTTTCAAGATTGCTTGCCTCTTTATATCTGCTTTCTTCATCGAGTGCTGAATTCTCATTCGAATATGATGGAAATGAGCTATCAGCAAGTCATTGGGTCTCATTTTTCCATCAAGCCTCGCTTGGTACCCATATCAGTTACCATTTCATTTCAAGTCTGAGCGGAAAACACAAATCACGGTGCCTCTCAAATAAAGAGGTAACTGAAGTAGGTCGGATAAGTTTTTTCAGCTTCTCAATTTGTGGATTGACCTCGGTGTTATTGATGATATTTTGACGTAGTTATTGATTGCTTTTTTCAAAGTAGGTGTTTCATCTTCTATCTGACAGCTTTTATTTTCAGTGCACAGAGGCTACTTGCTCGAGCTGCATGGTTCCTGAGGATTTGGACTTACCCAGGTATAAGATAATTTAACTTAAGCAACCAGACATGCTTTATACTTTTCTGTTGGCTGACTCTGTATCTGCTTACTCGCCATTGTAGGCTTGCTCCTGAGCGTACTGAAGATCTTGTACAATTTGCTAGAGAATTTTTCATCAATCTTCCAAGCTCTACAATCATCTGCATTAGTTTGCTTGGAGGTGCTTTAAACCAACTGTTACAGGAGCTAATGCACATTCGTTCACCTGTTTGTGCCTGGGTGCTCATATCACGCCTAAACCCAGAAAGCCAACCGGTTGCCACACTTCTACCTGTAGATTCGATTTTAGAAGGTAATATGAACTCCATATTTGTTGATCAATGGTGTTTATATTTTGTACTCACGATCTCATTGATTCACTAGACATGTCAGATGACAGTGCAAATCTTAGCTCTACGAAAGCGACTCAAGTCGAGAGTTTAAAAGGGCCCTGGCTTTGTCCATGGGGTGCCACCGTGGTTGATGAGGTAGCTCCAGCATTTAAATCAATATTGGAGGAAAGCTACGCATCATCTTCTACTCCTAGAGAAGACACAACAGAGAGTAGATGTCTGTGGTGGAAAAAGAGAAAGAAACTTGATCATCGCCTGGGAATATTTCTAAGGTATGATGGCTCTCTTTTTATAACACGTGCACATATCTGTCTATTTTACAATTAAAGGACTTTGTTTTGATCCATCTTCTGAATCGAAAACTGGGTAAGGGTCTGCATGTGTGTAAACAACATCAGATAACCATTTTTTTGTTCTAGGAATCTAGAAGCTTCCTGGCTGGGTCCCTGGAGGTGTCTGCTTCTTGGAGAATGGTCGAACTACAAATTGCCTGACTCAGTGCAGAAAAAGCTGGTAAATAATCTCAAGTCCAAGTGCAAAATGGAAGTAAATGAGATGCTTTTGAAAGTTATTCTTGGTGGTGGTACGGAAAACTTAAAAGGAGAAGCATGTGTTGCTCAGCTTTCTTTAAGAAATGGTTGCTATGTGGGTAGAGGGGGATATCTTTACGAAGAAGATAGCTGTAAAACTCCTACTGCTGCATCTAATATATCTGAAAGTAGACATGAATTGGCCTTAAAACTGATCCATGACGCAGCAGCCAAACTAGGGCAACAAGACGAACATGAAAACAGAGAACCTATCATTCTTGTGTTAGATCCCGAGGTTCAGGTTCGTCAATTATATCCTTATCATTTTCCTGCACATGAATTAGAAAGTTTGACTAGTTGGTTTATCCATCGCGATTCTTGATGAAAAACATAGATCCTTTTCGTGAAGACTGCTGCTAATTCTTGCATGATATAAAATATTGGATTCGATGAATATGAAATTTTAAGCTATTGGTTTTCAGGTTGATCTGATGTTTAAGCTGTTAATGCAAATTTAACTAACCTTCTGATTTTGCTTAGATGCTTCCTTGGGAGAATATTCCAATACTAAGGAAACAAGAGGTGTACCGCATGCCTTCTGTAGGTTGCATATCTGCTGTGCTAAAGAAGCGCAGTCTCCAAGGAGAGCCAGCAAGACCTCATCTTGATTCCTTCCCCCTTATAGATCCGCTAGATTCATTTTACTTGTTGAATCCTGGTGGTGATCTCCCCGAAACACAAGACATGTTTGAGAGTTGGTTCAGAGATCAAAACTTTGAGGTAACATACAAAAGCATACTTATACCAAACCTTATTGTGATGCTTTGTTTTCAAACTTCCATGATTGTGTATACTTTCAGGGGAAAGCTGGATCAGAACCAAGTGCTACAGAGTTGACAGAAGCATTAGAAAATCATGATCTCTTTCTTTACTTTGGTCATGGAAGTGGTATGATTCTTCTAGCACTTTGGATTTATTAACCGTTTTTGGTGCAATCTTCGTTTACTTGAGATTGATTTCTAAAAGATCCTCTACCTTTCATGATACGGCAGGAGCACAGTATATACCGAAGCGTGAAATAGAGAAGCTAGATAACTGTTCTGCAACTTTCTTAATGGGATGCAGTAGTGGTTCACTATGGCTAAAAGGCAGTTACATTCCAGAAGGCATACCACTCTCATATCTCCTAGGTGGATCTCCAGCCATTGTGGCGACTTTATGGGACGTAACAGACCGAGACATTGATCGGTTTGGGAAAGCGTTGTTGGAAGCATGGTTGCAAGAGAGGTCAGATTCCTCATCAGAGGGTGGGTGTAGCCAGTGTGAGTCATTAGCTAATGAACTCGCAGCCATGAATCTAAAAGGAAACAACACCACCAAGAAGTCAAGGAAACCTTCTTCGCGGAACAAGCCAGCTCCATCAAATGTTGATGATGGGTCAGGGAAGAAGATTGAGTGCAACCACAAGCAGAGACGTAAAATCGGTTCATTTATAGCCGCAGCTCGAGATGCGTGCACCTTGCAACACTTGATTGGGGCTGCACCGGTCTGTTATGGTGTACCAACAGGTATCACAAGGAAAAAAGGAATCGATTCTCTTCTTCCTTCTTCATCGTGTTAGTTTGGTTAGAGAGCATTTCCTAATAAGTCCATTCTTAACTTGGAATCCTCATTGTCTGGTCATATAACGATTTTGAGGGATATATATTTAGGAGTTAGGACTTTTAAATCATAGGATCATATGACAACACAAGAGAAGAGAAGAAAAGAGACTCTAGAGATATATGTATTCATCCCTTCTTTTATATAACAAATTGTAAAAAGAAATCACATGGTGCACATCCTTCGAATTTTATGTTATAAAAGTGTTAGTAATTTACGATCAATATCTGCGTATTTCAGACATTACTTGTTCATGTTATATCATCATTTTGACATGAATATAATTTTTGTTTTCTATCTTTGCATAAAGGAAAGAGGGCATTCCAAACTGTTAACAGAACTGATTCCACTGTAAAAAAGTATTCTCAAACATATATAAACCGATTCTATTTTAATTGAATAATTTACATCTGTAAGACTAACATACTAACATATGACCAAAATAAATTACAAAAGAGAAACAAACCATCAAATTCAAAAAGCTCTGATTGCTGGTTACTCTTAAAACATTTATGTAAAGCCAATAAAATAAAAAAAAGCTGTAGTAAGATAAAGAAAGACATACGCAGAAGTGGTAAGGGGACAATGCTTCATGAGTTATATTACAGGATTCTCCATTTGCCATATTAGGAATTCTTTCAATCTTTGTAATGAAGAAGATATGTGCTTGAGGGTTGTTACTGGTACCTGAAGAGATATATCACACAATTATTACACATCCTATCCATCCTTTAAACTGTTTCACTTAATTTGACACAGTTTCAATTGTAAAAGATGTACCATTTACACTAACATCTGGTGGTTTCAAATAAATTTTGAGTGTTTTTGCGATTACAGTATTATGATTTTTTCTTGATTGGTATTGCAGTCGTCCCATATATTTACCCAAGAGTAAATCGTATTGGGTGCATGGTTACTGCTTTCACTCTTTTTAAGCTATATTTCTGTCACCATGCTATACATAATGTGGTGTGAATTTGGTTAAATGTTTTCATCATCGATATTGTATTCAGTAAAAACGCATATAAACAATATGCTTTTACCTTTTCCTTTTGTTAGGTCTTGTTACATTTTACTTTTTTTGGCATCTTACTTTTGAGGTAATTCTTCTTAAAGGTTTTGAAAGGGTATAGCTGTTTGGTACACAAGAGCATACTGCAGAAGAGGTCCTCGGTCATGTTCATGGACAAACATAACAAAGGACAAATAGAAGTGGGGAAACAAAAGAAAGATAAAATGGCATAAAGGTTTCTCTCTTTTTATATGTTGGGGAAAGCCATCAGAATGTACATGTGCTATTATAGAACTAACAGAGTATATATGATAATGAGTTCTGTTTCTATATTTTTCTCTACACTTTTATACGAAAGTTTTATATTCTGAGATGATATATCAGGACTTGCAAGTATTAAAGTCACCTATACCTCTGATCCAGTCTCTCCAGCCCAAATTTGACGTTGCAACTCCTTCGCCACTTGAAGATCCAGACTGCCATTAAAAACGAAAAAAGACTAAGAATCTTAAAAAGATTATGATGTAGAATTAAAGGGTGAAATAGTCTAAACAGATTGGCTTTTAAGTCCTCAGAGATCAGAAAGTATAAAGTAAGAGATATTTACTCATCATCATCACTGTCTTCACTGTTGATTCCGGGGATAACATTCTGAGAAAGACAAAAAAAAAGATCTAAATTAGTAAAAGCCATGTTCTATTATAGCAAAAAACAGAAGCAGGAGGAGTTCATACCTCAGTTTTAGTAATTGCGTGATGTTGATCCCATTTTCGGCTTGTGCAACTGTCACGGTTGAAGACATAGAAGTTACCAGTCATGAAGACAGAGTCGCCATTGATCTGAAAACCAAACCAAACCATTTGCAATCAGGAGACTTTGAAAATAGCAAAAATTCATCTTCTATTTACAAGGACAGCTTAATACATAATTCTCAAATACCTGACTTAATCTCTCCCAAACCAAGTCTTGCTCCATCAGATAGCCTTGATCAGAAACCAAAGTAAAGAGTTTTTCACCATGCTGCAAAATGAGAGAGCAAAAGAAAATATCGAAATTAGAATTAACCTTCTAAGATATTATGTATAAACTGTTGAAATCACTTTTGGGAAAACACTTCCTGATTATCGATTCAAAAGACTGGGAACAAATAAAAAACACTACAGCTTTACATCTAAGTAAGTAACCTTTATCATGGTAGAGAAGTGATCGTTGCGGTACAAGACACAAAGTTCATCTTCGTTAAGCTCATCTTCCAAGTTAAAGAGCCTGGAGGAAATGAAATATCAATAATTATTAAGATATAACCAGTCTTAGACAATGATAGAAAATCTTCGTAAGCAAACAACACAATCACGCACCCATCCCATGTTAACTGACTGGCATTATCTTTCAAGAATGTTTTGATCACTTCACCTGAAAATTCAACCATGGTGAAGTTTTCTTGATCAACTTAGGAAATGTATGGAGTTATCTTTATCCACAATAGATATAAAAATGCATGTGTATGAGCTTACCCTCTTTTTGCGTGAGCCCATTTACATCTGAGGATTTAGACACAGCCTCCTCTGCTTCATTTGAGTCTCTGTGAGTATCAAAACCAGGCGCTTCCTTTTCAGATAATGTCAAGGCTCTTAACAAGGCTTCTTCTTCTTCAATATCTCCCTTTCCCAATCTACCATGCTCTGCAGACGCAGTACCCGNAAATACCTGACTTAATCTCTCCCAAACCAAGTCTTGCTCCATCAGATAGCCTTGATCAGAAACCAAAGTAAAGAGTTTTTCATCATGCTGCAAAATGAGAGAGCAAAAGAAAATATCGAAATTAGAATTAACCTTCTAAGATATTATGTATGAACTGTTGAAATCACTTTGGGAAATCACTTCCTGATTATCGATTCAAAAGACCGGTAACAAAAAAAAAACACTAAATCTTAACATATAAGTAAATAACCTTTATCATGGTAGAGAAGTGATCGTTGCGGTACAAGACACAAAGTTCATCTTCGTTAAGCTCATCTTCCAAGTTAAAGAGCCTAAAGGAAATGGAAGATCAATAATTATTAAGATATAACCAGTCTTACCCAATGATAGAAAATCTTGGTAAGCAAACAACACAATCACGCACCCATCCCAAGTTAACTGACTGGCATTATCTTCCAAGAATTTTTTGATCACTTCACCTGAAAATTCAACCATGGTGAAGTTTTCTTGATCAACTTAGGAAATGTATGGAGTTATCTTTATCCACAATAGATATGAAAATGCATGTGTGTGATGAGCTTACCCTCATTTACATCTGAGGATTCAGACACAGCCTCCTCTGCTTCATTTGCGTCTCTGTTAGTATCAACACCAAGCGCTTCCTTTTCAGATAATGTCAAGGCTCTTAACAAGGCTTCTTCTTCTTCAATATCTCCCTTTCCCAATCTACCATGCTCTGCAGACGCAGTAACCGACACAGGAAAATCAACAGAGCATTCCTCACTACTTTTACAGCTTGGAGCCTTAACAGTTTGTGTATCCAAGGCAGTAAGCTCAGTCATCAAAGCATCATAAGTTCTGCCTCCAATTGCAGTAGCGATTTCCGAATCCTGGAGGTATAAGCAGAGGAAAAGCAATCATATATTGAAAACTATTCCAAAACTACAAATATTGAAAGATAATAAAAACAATCAATATGATGCACCTGAGGATCAACTATCCATCCATGATACAAAGGAATACCAAGTGTTGCAAATAAAGCAAGCTCAGGTGTAACCACAAAACCCTTAATGCTG
>NC_025694.1:8726634-8761162 GCF_000633955.1 Camelina sativa
AAAAAAAAAAAAAAAAAAAAAAAAAAAAGGATTAACCTCTCGAAATTAATATCGACATTTATTCCATCAGCAAGGCGTCTGAGGAGCTCAACATCAATACACTCATAATCATTTCTCTGCCATGAGAAACAAAACTAGAAGTTAATCCTCTCATTCAACACTGTTCTGAGGCTAATGAAACATAAACAGGAAAGAAGTGAAGAAAAAAGTCAAGGATTATTACTTCACAGAGTACGTCGGCCACATGATTCAGCAAATCATCTTGAGATACATCAACAATGCCAAGACCTAGATTCATTTCTTCTCTCAAGATAAGAACATTACCTGTAAAACAAAACAATTCTTAATAACAGTCACAAACAAGAACTTGTAAACAGAAGAACAACGACGATGAACACAAAAAAAAAACTCACGGATCTAATCCAAGAAACGACTACTAAAACATCAATTTCACCCCTAATCAAAAACCTACATTCTCCAATTCCGTTCTCCTAATCAAAGATTCAAAAACCCTAGCGAGAGATTAAATCGAGAGAAGATATATGAACGTACAAATGGAAATGAGAGGACATGGTCCGTTCTTGTCTTGGAGAATGATACGCTTCGATCGTCCACGATACACAATCTCCTTCGTCTTGTAAAAGACTTGCCTCGGAGTTTCGTTCTTCTTCTTCAGTTGCGATTCCTGATTCGTCTTCTTCATCTCTTCCGCGGGAGGAGGAGGATCCGATTTCGGAGAAGCAGGAGGAGAATGATAGATCGCCATTGAAGAAGACGGAGAAAGGTTCACGACGACGATGATCACCTCGAATTCGAGAAGTGCGTCTTTGAGATTTTTAATCGTCTAGTCAAAATCGAAGAAGAAACAATTTTTTCTCCAAAGAAGGAAAGCAAGAAAGTGAGCATTTGGGAGTCTGACTTTGGCTTATTTAATATATAAAAGAGCATATGTATTGGGTGGGCGACGAGGAAAAGCAAAAAAATTGATCTTGAAGTAAACCAAACCGGAACTAAATCAAACCGTAATTAGTATGGTTTTTCTAAACCGGAGTTTTGTGACGGTTTTAAAAGATTACCCGTACGTATCTCTTGGCTCCATAAAGATGACGCGTATAAATTCAATTTTTTTCACTACTTAATGAACTACACATACAATTTTTTTCACTACTTAATGAACTACACACGTAGGCGAATATTTGAACTGATAGTGGCCTGATAAAAAATGCTAACGATGGATTTTTAGAGATCAATCAATATTTGAGGAGCTCCAGTAATTACATAATAGAGTTTATAAATTTTATGAGATTAATTAACCACGATAAATCCCTTTATAACTTTTCGAGTAATATATATATATATATAATCTCAACCATAATAATAAATTAGCTCTTACGTTACGCTAAGATCATACTCTCTCTGTCCCTCAAATATTGATGTTTGAGGGATTTCACACAAATTAAAAAATAATGATTATTAATTTTAAATATAATAAAGTTTTCTTATTAAAATGTATTATATATTTATAAACCAATGATTATTGAATTTTATTAATGATCACTTCTTAAAGTTTACAAAAATTTAATATTAATTAACTAAAAGTAGTAAAACATTAATATTTGTGGGACAAAAATAAATAACATAACATCAATTTTTGTGAGACAGAAGGAGTATATATTAGACCACGAAAGATCGTTGAACCAGCTTAGTAAAAATAATAAGTAGAAATATTTGAAGACCTAATTGATAGATTAAGGAAGTTGGGAAAATCGGATGTAACTATACTACTTTTAGCTAACCACACTTGTCATTATAAATCATTACATTGATTCTCTCACTCTCGCATAGTTTTTTATACTGTTTTCATATGGAAAATAGGAAATGCATTTTTAAGAAGCAAGCATTTTGTTACGCACATGTTGGTGAAAGGGATGTGGTCCTCCTAGCGTGCGACACCTGTTCCAAGATATGGAAGAATAAACAAATGTTATCTTAAGTATTTATTATTGTAAAAAAGCATCCAATAGTGGATAACCACTTGCTAATGCTAATTGCTTAGGTTTATAAAAATATAAAAAAAAAAAAAAACGGGAAACGAATAAAGTGAAAAAGCAATGAAGTGGTGTTACGAAGCGCATCAAACAAGAGTCGAAGCTATAGCTAGCTACCACGTGAAACCATGTACATGTGTTACTATCTAATTGGCCTTATGGTCGTTGTTATAATTAACGTCGATTGTACGGACGTCCCTACGGGTTTGTTTTTTATTTATTTACTTTATATCACAACGATTAAAGCTCTGTGCTTTTTCATTTTCTTTTGCATAAAGTTTCTGATTCATCTTTGGAATTAAAATTATTTGTTAAAACAAAAGTTTGTTTCAATCTTATTAGGGGCCATATATGACGATCAGTTGTGAGAGTCTTAGCACTATCATACTTTATGTATGTAGACTACTTACTTGGTTTGACCAAAAAAAAAAAAAAAGACTACTTACTTGGTAAATACAAAGGAAGATTAATATAGTCACGAAAAAGTACGTACGTTATTTTACACAACTATACAATAAATGCTTAAAAACCCCATTTGTGTCGAAGTCTTTTTATACTAGAGAATATGGGTTTCGAGATCGGACGGTGTGCGGTTGGAGAGAAGAGAAGATCAGACGGTGTGCGTGCGTAAGCACTTATTTGTCCGAGAGAAGCTGGCAAAGGGAACAATGATGATGGCTGTCCTCAGGTGCGCAATAGTTTAAAGTTAAACCTATACTTTGACGGACACCGGATCTATAGGTTGTCGGTTAATCTGGACACGTGCCAAGATCTCCCCCATTACCTTCAACTTCGCCTTCGGTTTCCCCCACACTCTTAATTACGTTTTAAGAGGTAAATATGCAATTTACACACCAATCCATAAATATCTCCATTTTTACCTGAGTAGTTATTTACCAAACAGTAATGATTATTGTTCATTGTCAGTTCACTAGAAAAAATTATTCTTACCCCGACCACAATTATTGTACATGTTATATTACTATTATTATATACACATTGGCCCTTCAGTTTGCATTTTGAGTTTTTTACCAAAAGAAGAAAGAAATTGCGTAATGTTATTTCTAAAAATAAAGGCGATGTACTGCTATGCTAGCTAGCTAGGGTTATAGGCGTAAGAGAAAATGGCAAATTGTCAAATATATCAATCATAAAGAAAAAAACACTTTTTTTTCTCTTTATTTATTATTTTTTTTGTTTTTCTCTCCTCCTCCTCCATCATAAATCTAGGGCTTTCCAAGAATCTGTAATCACATACCCTCTTCCCAAAAAACTTGCTATTTTCTCTCTCTCTCTCTCTCCACTCTCATATATACACAAAGAGAACACATCAATCCAAAGAGGGTAAATCTCAAAATCCGTCGTCAGGTTTTGGTTGATCCATATTCTATTTATAGATCTTTTATGTTCTTTCTTAAAATGGTTAAATTAAAGATTCTTGTTGATGTTCTTGGTCGCTATTCTTTTTTTTTTCTTTTCAGTTACATAAACTTTTCTTGTGTGATTTTGAACAGAAGATTTGGATAAGGAATAAATTAGAGGTAAAGGATGGTGAGGGGCAAAACGGAGATGAAGAGGATAGAGAACGCAACGAGCAGGCAAGTGACGTTTTCCAAGAGAAGAAATGGACTTCTGAAGAAAGCCTTCGAATTGTCGGTCCTTTGTGATGCTGAAGTTGCTTTGGTCATCTTCTCTCCAAGATCCAAACTCTATGAGTTCTCTAGCTCTAGGTATGTCTCCTTTTTGTTTTTAATTAGTCTCCTTGCTATCAGATTCGACTGAGAGGCTAATCCGGTCTCATTTACTCCATAATTATATAATAGATTCGATGGATTGCATTTGGTTATATGATTGATTATCAAGATCTATTAATATAGATAATGGTGATTTTTTTTTCTGTAAAGTAGATTGGAGAAAGAAAATGAGGTATTTTTTTTTAATAGGATTGAAACTAATGATCTTTTTTTTCAAGATGTAGTCACCAGATTTTTATGGCACTACAACCTATGATTTGTGTATAAATTTGTATGTACTTGTTGTGAGCCCATCCACTTCTCGCTGTAGATGAGTTGATCTGTTTGACTTTCTTTATCAAGAGAGATCTTTTTGATATGGAAGCAGCTTTTAGTTTACAGATAATTGTTACTTATCCACTTAGACTTCAATGCTAGCTATGTAATATAGTTGCTTTTGTATGTATAGCAAATTAGCAATATCAAGTCTTTTTAAAGTATAGTGTCGTTACGTAGTCAAATAAGGCCTATTTATATATCAACGATTCAGCATATCTTCATGAATTAGGAAATTAGCAATACTTGGAACTAACGCTAAATTCCCTTATTTAGACCGTGTGTGTGTGTTTGGCTGTTTGCGTGAGATTGACTAGATTTTACCATGGTTCAATATAGTTAATAGAATACGTATAGATATATGACACATTATTGAATACTTTTAAATACATGTTGGAAATATATGGATAAATTACTCATTTATGTGTGAACAGTCATGTGGTGAGTACATAATTCTGTTCTGGTACATGCTTCTATTTCGTATAAGTGTGTATATGCATTATCGGTGTAAGTATAGATCTGTAAAAATGTGGCAACAAAGAGATATTTTGGTTCACTTTTTACCCACAAATAGCAGTGATGGAGTCAGCGCATGTGTGTAGATCAGAATTGTATATTCATTCTTTTTATGGTTTCTTATTTATTTATATTTTTTGGGGTTATTATGCTGATTTGTTTCGGTATAAATTTATGCTAACTAAAACATTAGAGTAGAAGGATTAGACACAGAATCCAGTTGTGTTAACCCACTGTTTAATGTATTTTAAAGAATAAAGCTTATTAATATCTATGTCGATTGGAGGACATGTGCATCTCTATATACATCTGCCTGTCTCTGTATATGTGCATAACGATGTATATAATATTGGGGCATTATGTTGTATCATAAATCTCAATATTGCTATGGTACTTTAAGTACCGTACTTACTATTTTATGCATTTGGAAGTGTAGAAACAAACCTTTTGGTTCGAAAATTTTGGGGGTGTTGAAATTAGAAAAGGTCTCTAAGTATGTCTTGTGTATATAGGATATATGATCCTCGAAAAACATACTAACTTTTGGGGACAATGTAAGTAACCATGTTTACTTGATTCTGTATGTCTCTCTTTTACACATTCTATGTGTATAGTATAATACGGTCATGCATGATGGCATCTCTGCGTAAATAATTACATATGAATATACCAGAACTGTTTATTCTTTTTTTTATCAAAAATATTCTGATACAAGCATTTATAATTGATTGATTTGCTTGCTGGAATTTGACGTGGAAAACCTTTTGACTCCACGGTCTCCTTTCTTTTATTTGATTTGATTCTTGGCTCCTTGATTCGTTTCAGTATAGCAAAAACAATAGAACGATATCAGAGACGAATAAAAGAAATTGGGATTAACCATAAGGGAGATGCTAATTCTCAGGTAAAACTATATATATCCTCATTCATATTTTGGTTAGTAGATTTTTTCGTGTGGTGGTTTTAAATGTTTCATACTACTATTACTTGACAGCAAGCGAGAGACGAAACACAGGGCTTGACAAAAAAGATCGAACAGCTAGAGATATCTAAACGGTTTGGCACCAGCTCATAGTACTATCTTATGAGAAACTTTATATGGATTGTATAGACACTAGCTACTGTAAGGTAAATTTGATTGTAAAAAAATTTGCAGAAAATTGCTTGGGGAAGGCATTGATAAATGTTCTATCGAGGAGCTGCAACAGTTAGAGAATCAGTTGGAGCGAAGCTTGACCAGGATAAGAGCCAAGAAGGTATTGTTTACAATTATGTCCGCATGATATATCACACTAAATGTTCATATATGAAATTTTCGAAAACATCATCCATTTCATTCATACATTCACATGCAAGCTCAATTTCCTATGATAAATGAAATTAGGAGTAGTTCTCGTTATTATGCGATTTTGCGAATATGAAGTGTTGATGATATGTTTTATTTTAGGTTATATGTTGGGTGTTGTTAAAAAACGACCTTACTCAACAATTCTTTTGATCTACACATGTTAAAGATATAGTCAAACCAAAATTCAATTTGTTTGTACGTTATAAGAAAATCATAGGTACGGTTCTTTTAATTATTATGCCAAAACGTTGTTCTGTTAACCATCTAGCATATCTACGTCTGATGTGATTGCGGCTTGTGTCTTTTCATGCATGGGTTTATAATTGATATCATCGATATCATACTCAAGTCAACATGGTTTGCATGGCCTTACTAATCATATTATCATCCTCAAGTTAACATTGTAATAAAAATGATCAGTATCAGCGATTCAACTATGTATATGCATGCACTGATAGTGATACTGTAGGATATATATATGGTTTTAACAATTCCTATAGAATAGATTTCATGAGGAAATTTGCTTACATCTCTCTGTGTATTGAATTTCAGTACCAATTACTTCGTGAACAAATTGAGAAGTTGAAGGAAGAGGTAAAACAAAATACATGCTCCTTTTATTTTCTTCTAAGTATTAGTGAGTACTGCATCATATGTAACTTTATAATGACATAAAGAATCATCTTCTCTATAAACTTATCTGTATATTGTCAAAACCTTAGGAGAGGAAACTCGTCAAGGAAAATAAAGAACTGAAGGAGAAGGTACAATTGTAATTTCTAGTTTTGAATGCTAATATTACTAGTATAAAACGTAAACGTGCTTCTTGATTAAGAGTTTTGGTGAATTTTGTAAAAATAAAGTGGCTTGGAATGGGAGCAACAGTAGCATCATCGCAATCAACGTTATCATCATCAGAAGTGAACATAGATGACAATGACAATATGGAAGTGGAGACTGGTTTGTTCATTGGACCTCCTGAGACAAGACAATCCAAGAAAACCCCTCCTCAATACTAATCTCACAACTTCAAAACGGATGTATCAACAACCATCAACTTTTTTTCATTGTATCATATTTTCGTCCAAAATCTGTGATATTTAAGAAATTCTAAACATAGTGAATTGATTTGTTCTTAATCAAGGAAGCTAAACTTGTTTGTTCTAAAATTATGATATTGTTTCGTCTAATTCTAGAAAAAGAAAAAAATATCACAATGATCATCATAACATATAAAAACAAACCGAAGTAACCAAAAAAGGTTAACCATTAGTTACGTAATCTCAAAATATGAAGAGAATAAACATAATTAGCGACATAGCATTTTCCGAGAGGGGTCCACGGCTAAGTGGTGGGATTGCGTACTGTCGCTTTCCGGCGAATTTGGTTCTATTCAGACATCTGACACTTCCTTTTTTCCTTTCACTTTTTTTTTAATTGTTTAGTTTACGTTTCTTTATTGCACTTTCTATATTCTCTCTATATCTTCTTCTGTAACAACTTCAGTGCCGTGGGATTCAAGGCTTTTGCCCAATATGGGTTGCATCGTTTCTTCTCGGAAAAAGAAACCGTCAACAAAAGGGTTGCCGGAAAACCGTCCTCGCTTCCACACTCTTCCATCAGAAAGAAGAATAGCTGACGATGATGGTCATGATCAAACCCCAAAGGTTTCAGAATTGTTGAAGATGAGTGATACTTGTCCCAAGGAGCTGAAGAGAGAAGAAAGTGTTCTTGTTGTTAATGTTCATCCTCGTACATCGGAATTAGCTGCCTCCGGTTGGCCATCTTGGCTTATATCCGTAGCTAGTGAAGCACTTGTCGGTTGGATCCCTGGCCGTGAATCTAACTTCGAGAAGCAAGAACAAGTCTCTCTTTCTCTCTCTCTCTCTCTTTCTCTCTCTCTCTCTCTTTCTCTCTCTCTCTCTTTCTTTTTCTCTGCCTTACTTTGTTTATTCCCGTTTGATAAACAAAAGATGCATATATTCTGTATTTGCAACAGATTGGGGGAGGAACATTCAGTAAGGTGTTCAAAGCTAGAGATCTTCTTCGTAACAAGACCGTAGCTTTAAAGAGAATCCGGTTTGATCTCAACAACTCAGAAAGCATCAAGTGTATAGCCAGAGAGATCATAATCCTGCGCAAGTTGGACCATCCCAATGTCATCAAACTGGAAGGGTTAATGCTTGTAGACCACGATTCCTCTATCCTCTACCTGATCTTTGAGTACATGGAACATGACCTCTTAGGACTCTCTTCATTACTCGGTAACCAATTCTCAGAACCTGAGGTACTTTTTATCGCTTCTGTTCAAACTCTCTTCATTACTTGGTGTTAAATTCTCAGGTACTCTCTTCTTCTCTGTCAGGTTAAATGCTACATGAGGCAGCTCTTAAGAGGGCTTGATCATTGTCACACTAATCATGTACTCCACCGAGACATAAAAAGCTCAAACCTTCTGATCAACGCTGATGGAGTCCTTAAGATTGCAGATTTTGGATTAGCTACGTTCTTCGATCCTCATAACAGTGTTCCCTTGACGACTCATGTTGCAACTTTATGGTATCGACCTCCTGAGCTTTTGCTTGGAGCCTCACATTACAGTGTTGGGATCGACTTGTGGAGCACAGGCTGCGTCATAGGTGAATTATATGCTGGAAAGCCTATTCTTCCTGGCAAAAACGAGGTAAACCAGAACATCCCAATCAGTCTTGTTCTTACCATAGAAGTTAAGTCTCAGAAAATTTTCTCTATATTCCAAGACAGATCAACTGCACAAGATATTCAAGTTGTGTGGATCGCCTTCAGATGATTATTGGAAAAAACTAAAGCTACAGTTGTCAGCTCCATTGAGACCCATGTTTCCATATGGATCACATATAGCAGAGACATTCAAAGATTTTCCAACTTGTGTTCTTTCGCTTCTAGAGACTTTGCTCTCAATAGATCCAGATTTTCGAGGCACTGCAACTAGTGCACTCAAGAGCAAGGTAAGTTTGAATTGGGATCATTACATTTTCCTCTGTGGTTTGTTGTTGTTATGACTCCAACTGATTAACTTCTTCCACGGTGAAACAGTACTTTAAAACTGAGCCATTGCCTTGTGATCCATCTTGTCTACCAAAATACCCTCCCAGTAAGGAAATCAACATTCAAATGCGCGATAAAACTAGAAAACAAGCTTCACAAGTTAGAAGAACAAACGAACCACAAACTGTCCAGCCAATACTTGCAGATTCTTCTCTCACAAAACCGGTGCAGGTATCTCTAATCTTAGGTTTCTAAATTTCTTGAGTGTTTTGGCAGAAATCCAAAATAAAAGATGATGTATATGCAGAGAAAGTGCTCAGATTCCACGAGCAGAGACAATTCATTTACAAAGTCTTCAGAGGAAGAAGAGACTTCCAGTTTACCGGATCATTCTACTAGACAAATGCAAACATCTACGGACATGATAACTGAGGATGAAACTATAGCACAAGCCTCTTACACGGACCCATCTAAAGAAGACCAGAATCTAGGTGGATCAGCGAATATGGAGGAACACATACCTTTGCCAATGAGTCCGTTTAGAGTTAACTCAACAGCAATCCTGCCTAGCCTTTACGAGAATGGGACGTCTTCATCTGGAGGAGTAGGCATCAGACCCACTCTGATTGAGACTTATACTGTCACTTAGATTAAAATGAAGAAAAAAGATTCAAACACAAAATAAACATTCTTGGTCAATATCTTAATTTTATTCCTCAAATAATGCAGAGCCATAACTCAGCCGCAAGAAAATCCAATCCAAAAGATACACCGATTAGGGAGAAAATTTTTTGACAACTCCAAACCACCACATTAGTTCAACGGTTGCCACTGAAGGGTTTCTCCAGCAAACATAGGGACGATCTCTCCAAAGGAGAAGCTGAAAACATCCGGGACCTTCCAAGGAGATTTCTTTAGTGTGATCTTTGACGAGTTTCTCGGGAGGCCATAGAAATCAGGTCCATTGAAGCTAGTAAAAGCTTCTAACTTGTCAAGCGCACCCGCCTAAATGTAAAAGAAGTAAACGCTATAAACTTAAGGAAATCCCAAACCGGGAAAGTAAACTGTTTGAAGTTACAAAGTTTACCTCATCGAAGACCTTGGCATATAAAGACAAGGCAACAGGAGCACTGTAAATACCAGCACATCCACATGATGTTTCTTTTCTAGTCCGTTCATGTGGAGCACTATCTGTACCGAGGAAGAATTTCTTGCTTCCACTAGTTACAGCTTTAACAATAGCTTCTCCTGTACAATTAAGTAAAAGCAATGACCTTTCAGAAAGCTGCTAAAAGAAATGAAATCTTAATGTTCTTATGAAAAGTGAAGAACATACGGTGTATCTCTCTTTTGAGAACGGGAAGACAGTAGTTGTGAGGTTGTAATCCACCTTGGAAAAGGGCATTTCTGTTGAGAAGGAGATGCTGTGGTGTGACTGTTGCACCCACAGACCCTACAATCAACAAAAGGCTATGAGCTAGGCAGATTAGCCAAAACCAAAGGAAGAAATGATAAGTAAGATATATACAAAACCTTCTTTGCAAGATTCAACAAAATTCACAGCATCCATGGTAGTGATATGTTCCATAACTACTTTCAGCTGTGGAAGGCGTTGGATTAGAGGCTGCAGAACTGTCTCAATAAAGATTTTCTCGCGGTCAAAGACATCAATACTCGGATCTGTGACCTCCCCATGAACCTAATCCAAACATTCTCATACAAGAGAGTAGTATAAAAGACAAAAATACAAGTCTAATAATGTGCTGTGTGATTTTACTTACCAGCAAAGGCATGTTTTGTTTAACCATCTCTTCTAGCACCGGTAAGCATTTTCCAAAAAGGTCCGTGACACCATCTTGAGAGTTGGTTGTTGCTCCAGCAGGGTACAACTTCACCGCATAAACCACACCACTTTCCCCTAAAAACAATCATATATATACACGAGCATAAACTGAACAGTCGCAAGTAGAATATGAAAAATGGATCAGACCACTTTGCAACATGATGGAAAAAAGAAACAGGTGTACTTACTTGCAAGCTTGATCTCATCAGGTTGAGTCTTGTCAGTCAAATAAAGTGTCATAAGTGGATCAAAGCTGGTCCCAGATGGCAAAGCTTTCATGATAGATTCCCGGTAAGTAATGGCAGCTGCAGTAGTTGCAACAGGCGGCTTCAGATTTGGCATCACAATCGCTCTCTTAAAATGACTCGCACTACAAACATTTACAAGACACCCTTAAACCATCAAGTACAACACAAGCATCAACGAAAAAAATATAAGATTGTAACTGAGGATCTCATACATAACAAACAACAATTGTTCCAATACTAAACAGCAACAACAACCAAAACAGTAATGTGACAAAAAGACACACACCAACAATTATAAAATTGTCAGGAAGTTAAATGACCTGTGGGGAACAACAGCGTGAAGAAGATCACTGTCACGGAGATGAAGATGCCAATCATCAGGTTGAGTGATTGTGAGTTCCATTCTTACTACTCTTGGCTTCACTTTCGTACAAGATCTGTCAAACTTCGGTTTCTGAGATCCAAATCCCTAAATACAGGAATAACACAAGACTTTTACAGACGCATGTGTGGACAACTATATGCTTTCTACTACATTTAAAATAAAACTAAAAAAACTGAGTCACGTGGATTGAATAAAATTGGGTAAAAACTAGAAAACAAAGACTCAAAAGCAATGAGTGAGGGGGGAGGAGGAGGAGGAAGACACAGTACATATACACTACAAGGAGAAACCAAAGTCTTTATCATGTCAAAATCTCAAGGCTTTGCAAGATTTTTCACCTGTTCAAAAAGGGCAAATAAGACAAAAAGACATTCAACAAGTGAACCAGACAACCATTGATTCGATTTCTACTCAAAGTCTACAAAAGTTTCGATCTTTATTAGAAAAAGCCACTAAATCGATGCGACCCGAGTTCACCAAGTATTCGAAATAATGCAAAGACAACACTCATACATACCAGATAATATGAAGATGACCTCAAGGGGACGAACGAAGAAGAAGAAGGTTACCAACTGTGTTAACGAATGGAGTCGGTCTCCTCCGATGTCAGAATCAGTTTTGGGTTAAAACGATGGCGTTTAGTAGTTTTCTTTCTGTTCTCTGAAAATTTTAACCCAGATTTTAATTTAAACCGAGAAAACGAATGAAATTAAATTGAACCGGAACTAAACCGGAAAGCTATGGGTTCGGACTTCAGACAAACTAACTCTACTTGTACATTGAGTAAAAGGAAAGGTTCGGCGGCTAGTGTCTCTTTGTCGAAACGAGATGGCTAAGTTATCCAAAATGACGGTTAGAGGCACCTGTTAGCCCCACCATGACGACACATGGATATTCTCATGCAAAGATGAGAGTACACGTGGCACTCTCTGGTGGTCAAGAAGAATACCAAAAGAGTGTTCAGATTTGGGCACGGAAGTGTGAAGCGTGAAGCAACCAACACCTTTTAAAACACAAGAAGAACCAACCCAATACGCATCACAAAAGAAAGAAAGAACCCTAAATTCCAGGAAACTTTTCAAAAACCAAAACTTCAAGCAATCAAAACTCAAAAATTGGGTTTTTTAAAAAATTTTATTTCTTTCATAAAGTTACAAGTTTTTATTTATTTATTGTGGTTTCAGTATACGAACACGCAAGAAATCGCGTGAGGATTTTGGTTCCAAGGGGCTTCTCTGTATTTAGGGCTGTTTTGTTTCCGTCTTAATTTCTGTAAAAAATTGAAGCTTTGATTTGGTTTCAAAGAGAGCAGAGATGTGTAGTTTGTCAGCGAATCTGTTGTTACCAACGAAGCTGAAACCAGCTTATTCAGACAAACGGAGTAACAGTAGCAATAGCAGCTCACTCTTCTTCGGCAATAGAAGATCCAAGAAGAAGAATCAATCCATTGCTCCCGTAAGGATTTTGTTCTTTTTAATCATTCTGTATTGATGGGAAGTTATGTACAATTGATTCTTGAATCTAAAGTATGATTTAAGGTTTCTTTTTGGATGTTTGGTGTAGGTTGCGAGGTTGTTTGGACCGGCGATATTCGAATCATCCAAATTGAAAGTATTGTTTTTAGGGGTTGATGAGAAGAAGCATCCATCAACGCTCCCTAGAACTTACACTCTCACCCACAGTGACATTACAGCTAAATTAACATTAGCCATTTCCCACTCCATAAACAATTCTCAGGTATACCTCTGTTTTTAGGAGTTAAAGATTTGGGGAATTGAGCATTTCAAGCAAATACTAGGCTGACGTATATCTTATTGTTAGGCTTTTTATATATGTATTTTGGTACTATGGTTTTAGCCTATGTTTGTATCTATTGTCACCCAAATCCTTAACACTATTCCTCAGAAAGATTAATGTAATTGAGATTTTGTGGTTGTAGCAAGCTAGAGAGGCTAGCTGATGTATATAAATGTCTGTGTGTAGTTGCAAGGATGGGCAAATAGGCTATACAGAGATGAAGTAGTGGCAGAATGGAAGAAAGTTAAAGGGCAAATGTCGCTTCACGTTCATTGTCACATAAGCGGTGGCCATTTCCTTTTAGATCTCTTTGCTAAGTTTCGGTACTACATCTTTTGCAAAGAACTACCAGTGGTAAGTTTGCCAAATTCAAAAGAAGCTTTTTTTTTTGTTTCATGTGTAGACAAGTATTGATTATTGTGATTGTTTTGATATATGTATTAGGTGTTGAAAGCATTTGTGCATGGAGATGGGAACTTGTTGAACAATTACCCTGAGTTACAAGAAGCTCCCGTTTGGGTTTATTTCCATTCTAATGTCAATGAGTTCAACAAAGTTGAGTGTTGGGGTCCCCTTTGGGAAGCTACTTCACCTGATGTTCACAGAACTGAAATTCTCCCCCAGACTAAATGCGTGGACGAGTGCAGTTGTTGTTTTCCACCGGTTAGCTCGATTCCATGGTCTCATAGTCTTAGTAACGAAGGTGTTAATGGGTACTCTGGGGCACAGGCTGAGGGAATTGCTACTCCTAATCCGGAGAAACTCTAGTGACTTTAATATGGAAGTACTAAGTTTTTCTTTTTTGGTTTCTGGTAGTTTGTAAAGTAAAAAAGGGAAATGGAAGATTCCTCTTGGTGGATTTAGTATTTATTGGTTTGGTGTAGATAATGTGGTATAGGAAAAATAATAATTGTTTGTAGGTAAAAATAATAGTACAAAATTAAGTTAAAAAATATGTTTTTGTTGGTTGTGTCTACTACTCTCGAGTCTTGACCATCATTGTAGCATCATCTCTCATCAACACAAGATCAAAATGTAAAATCTGCCACAGATTAGGTATTATATAGGTGACAGACTGGTATAGTACTGGAATAAATCGTTGTTTAATAATAATATTCACCAAATTCATAATTTTTAGTTTTCTTATAAATTTAAAGAAAGGTTTCTATTTTTCTCGTAAAAGATTTGTGAAGGGTCAAAATAACGATATTGTGAGTAATAAAAAGTGTTATATACCATTCATGAGAATCATCACCAGTTTAACAAACTAATATTAGAAGAAAAAGATAATGAAACTATATTATATGAGAACTTTCATGAGAATCATCACATCACTAAAGTAGTAAAGTAATAGACGTATATTAGGATTTAAGTATCTAAGTCGACGGTATAACACGTGAAACGAAGGAGAAACGTAAGGTAAAGAGTATGGCAAAAAGACTTGCGTCTTGGGTTTACGAAGCGTATCAGCCACTTCTTGCCTTCTAATGATTCCAAATCATTTTCTTGGATTTTTATTTGGTCTCTCTTTCTTTCTTTAAATCCTTTTCCATTTTGTAACCAAAATAAAGATAGACTTTTTTATGTGACCCCATTCGTCTATCTAATTTACGACCAAATACAGAAAGAGAAGAAGAACAGGTAAAACATAAGAAAATGGTAACGAATTATTGCATTTATTATATGGCTCACTATAAAATGTTTTTGTGTTCGTAAGTAAAATAAATAAATACAAGAAGCTATATTTTGATATATGAAGAAAAATTGAATAAAGATATACACTTTTTTTGGAAAATTTTGAGATATTGTTGCGCGCATCTTGACGAACCCTGATCGTGATTAAATCAAAGGGTTAGATCTTCTTGCATCCGTGTAAAAAAAAAAAAGAATTTAATGCCTCTCTCCGTGACCGTGTGAGAAAAAGTTGGTTGAGTCGACCAACTCAAAGCTGGCAGCTGTTGAAGAAACTTATAACTTTTGTCTGTGTGTGTTTGAAAGGTACTTTCACCGAATTGTTGTTCTACCAAAGAAAGACGACCCGATTTCACTATCCGTGTTCTGAAACATAGCCAAAACACATCAAATCAGTTCCTCAGAATCTTTAAATTAGTTAGGATCAGTAATTAAACAAGTAGATTAAGTTTGTTTTCCTACCTGAGATTTGGGTGAAGGGAACACATTCCAGAACCTTAAGGTTTCATCTCCTGCTCCGGTTACTATCGTCTGTCCATCGGGTGAAACCGCAAGGTACAGGACACGGTATGTGTGACCGGTCAGAGTTGCAATCTGAAGAAACAAAAAAAAAAACAGAGAGTTAAGCATATGATCCTTAACAAATAATGAAGAGTAATAATAAACAGAGAAAAAGGTCAAAGAGATTTCATACTTTGGACATAGTTGGATATTTCCAGACAATGATTTGGTTTTGGGAGTATCCGTGCGTGCTAACCAGCTCGTTTACATTCTTAGACCAAGCCAGATTGCATACCTGTTAATATGCAAGAACAAAGAAGGTTAATTAAATGTGAAATGTTGGTTATGTTTTTTGTGAAGTCATGTCATAGTTAAGAAAACATTTACTTACCTGACTACAAGTATCTATGGAACTTAAATGAGTATTTGTCGTTGTATTCCAAAAACGTATGCATCTGTCAGCAGTACCACCACCAGAAGCAAGAAGCCCATGAACATGAGGGGACCAAGCAATGGCTTTTACCGCTGCAGTGTGTTCACTATACTTCAAAACTGGCTGTGTTGAATGTTGGTTCCATACAAAAAGCTGCAAACAAATTTTAAACCAGTTTAGCCATGTTGGGAGTTAATAAGATGACTAATGTAACCGCAAATCAAGAAAAATAATAGTACATACCCGATTGTCGTTTCCACCAGATGCTAACTCTCTGTTGTCATAAGACCACTTGAGTCCACATACCTCAGATTTGTGACCTGCCAGTTTACTGACATGATCTTCTTGACACCT
The DNA here is from genome assembly GCF_000633955.1 of Camelina sativa. Taxonomy (NCBI): domain Eukaryota; kingdom Viridiplantae; phylum Streptophyta; class Magnoliopsida; order Brassicales; family Brassicaceae; genus Camelina; species Camelina sativa. Next base: position 8,742,896 of record NC_025694.1, read on the forward strand.
TATGTCTCTCTGAAGAATACTCTTGTCTCTGCTACCAGATGACAGAACCGATGAACCCCATGCCAGAGCGCCAACTCTTAGACGATGACCTTCCATTGTTCTTGTTCTCTTGCAGCGCGACGCATCCCATATCTGCCAAAACATAACTAAAGTGAATATTCCATAAAAAAGAACAATCATAAATCTTATCCGCCGGGGTTTTAAATTTATATGTGCTTTGTTACTTTCCTTATTAACACCAAAGGATTTAACTTTACTTAAGGTTACAAACCCTTTGATAAAGATTTATTTGAGCATATATCTTCTTTATAAAGAAAAAGGTCTTTCTAATAATCCCCATGATATAGTACCATTTATGATCAGGGATCCCAGTAAAAGATAAAGGGCCTACAGTCCATACGATAAGGTCTAATCATGTTGTAACCGTAACTAGTTAATTTATACTATATCTTCCAGATTCAGAAAGTTGTAAAGTAACGTACATTGTTACTTACACATATGCATAGGCCAAAATAGTGGACAAAACAAAAAAGAGTAAATGAGATCTAACCTGAACTTTCCCGGTACTAGTTCCAACAGCCAGATGAGTTCCACGTAACGCCCAACCAACTGAGCAAACACTATCATCTGCCCCTAGATCACATAACTTTGTTACCTGTTGAGAATTTCAAGAAACAAATTAACATCAAAACACTTGAAACTACTGTGATTTATTAAAAAAATTGTAAGTGACACAAAAAAAAAAAAGATCTCACCTTGCTGCTACAAGCATTCCATAAATAAACGCAGTTACCTAATCCCACTGCAAGAACATTTTGAGCAGACCAATCCACAAGATTCAAGTAAAAATCATCTTGCAAAGCCGGTGCATCCAGTACCTAATCAAACACAATAATTAAAAAAAAAAAATCCTCTGTTATCATCTGTAAAGATCCAATGACAAAGATCAAGCTCCCTCACATATAAAACCAAAATAAGAACACTAAACAACAAGCATTCTTCAATAATGGCTTCATCTAGATCCCTCTACACTAGAACCTCAAAAAAAAAACTCAAATTCTAGACCATCAGAGAACAAAAACATCATAAAGATCACAAATTGTTTGAAATCAAAGATCAGAAGCCAACTAGATCAAGAATCTAAGCTTCCCCAACCCCCAACTCTGCAGACATTATACAAACAAAAAAAAAAAAAAAAAAAACCCATCAATCAAGAACCAAACAATGCCACAAATTACTCAAAAACAAAACACAAGAGACATGATCCAGATTCAATCCTCAAAACACCACACAATCCACACAAATCACAAACCCCAAAACAATTAAAAACTCAAAATCCATACCTTATAAGGCGATCGCGGGACTTTCCTCGGAGCTTTGACCGGAGAATGAGAAACACCACCAGGAGGTTCATCAACACCAAAAGGAGAAAACAAATTCAAAGAACGATGAGTCTTAGTCTCCGTCTTAAACCTAAAAATATTCCTAGAAGAAGAGAACCCAGTAATATCCCTCTTCTCCGGCGTCTCAGGACCAAACATGGCGGCACGCAACAGAGTGGCGTAAGAGCCAGCTCCGTCTTCCTTACCGTCTTTACTCGGCGAAGGAGACAGATCGAAAAGCGCGAAATTGGATCCGGATCTACTGGGTATGAATCTGTCAGAGTATATAGACCTCGACGGTGATTGAGATTGGTTAGCATTGATCAACCGGTTGATCCGTCGCTCAAGTGAAACCACCGGAGTAGACGATGATTGATTCATCAAGCGAGATGATGATGATGAAGATGAAGAATTCGTTATCACATTGCTTGCGCTAGGATCTTCATCATCCATCATCGTTTTGACTATTATTATTATTTTTTTGTTCTTCAGATTTAACAAAGGCTTTTTTTTTTTTTTTTACAAGAAGGGGAGGGGTTGAAGTGTTGTTGTTGAAGACAAAACCTCTCTTTGTTTGCCTTTTTATTGTAGTTTTTTTTTTATATATTAATTTAATGTTAATTTACCTTTTTGGTTATTTGACATTTTTATTTTTATTTTTAACTTTTTTTTCCTTTCCCGGGAAATCTCAGGGAAAAAACAGAAAACGACATGTGAAGTGATGCGGTTTTAAGCGGTGTTGTGTTGTGATGAGATCAGGTAAGGACTAGGGACCGTGAGGTTTAAGCTTTCTGATTATTAGTGTCTATTGATTCAATCTTAACCGTTGGATGAAAGAGATTAATGATTAATGGGCTTGCTGGGCCAAGATAGTTATGGTTTTTTTACCCTTTTTTTTGTTAAATGCTGCAGTTAAAACTCTAGTGATCTTATAGAATCTTAGATGGCAGGCGTTGACATATAATATTAATATGAAATAATTATTACTTGATAAATGTTTGTAGATCTATGTCAAATCAAGCCAAAACATACTCTTTTTCTATATTAAAAATTAGATCTGAATTTTTTTATTTAATTGTTTTTTTTTAATTTTGTAATTGAGATATACTAACCAAAAATGTTATATCTTATACAGATTATTAATACTAGAAAATTGCAAAAAGAAAGATATATAGTTGTCAAAAAATAATTCAAGCAATATAAGAAAATTAAAATTTTACAGATTTAAGAAATTAACTATATTTTATTATTTTTGTAGATGAAATCTAGTTAATTGGGTTTTTTAAGTAAATTGAGATAGAGAGTACAAACCAAAAGAAAATTTTTAAAAGACATACTATAAAATTTCAAGAAAAAGATATACTAGTCAGAAATAATTCAATCAAAAATAGAAAATTATACAGTTATAAAAAAATAATTTAAAGGAGGTTTAATTGTAATTTTTTCTCAATAAAGTAAAACACTAAAACTGAAAAAGAAAAAAAAAAAACAAATCTTAGTAATAGGAATAAATATTGATTGCAACTTGCAATGAAGGTGGCGATTTGTTTACAGTTCCGTACTTGGCATTTAACAATAGCTTACTGTGTAAAGGAGAAGATGCTTGTAGATGTGTAGGTGGATAATTCTATTTACTTTTCATAATTACTATAAACCTATATTTTCTTTACCAAATCAGAAATTTATATATAAATTTGGAAAAAAGAAGAATCATTAAGGAATCAAAATGAAAAAGAAGAGAAAAAAAAGCTTACAATATGAAAGTTGGGAGAGACTATCTGATTTTTGTTCTTTTAAAATATAAATTACATTTTTTTCACTTAGAGAGAAAATGCCCCATTTTACTTTTTTTTTGCGGAGGGTAAAAAAGAAAACAAAAGATTGTAGTCGTTTAAACAAAACAAAAACAAAAATACACGAAATTGCGTATTGAAGCTATTGAAACTATTTGTATATAAATATTTATATTTATGTTAAGATTAACACACACAAAAGTGAGTAATAAGTAAACAAATTATAATAATTATGGATGATTATGATTCAAATGAGTGTTTTTATACCTATCATCGCCCATTCTAGGAAGAGTTCTAGTTCCAGGAGCAGTAGGAGCCCTAACATGACCCACCATTGAAACCTGAAGAGCTTCTTCTTCATAAGCTCTTCTCTCCATCTCTTCTCTCATTGCTTTCTTCTTCACTTTCACCAACATAGCCACCACCAACATTCCCAGCAGAATCGCCCCTATCCCTGACCCAATCACACTCCCCACCGCCACTTTCCACCGGCTCAGCTTTCCTCCTCCGTTGCCACCATTCACCTCCGTCGATGACGTTACTACTCCACCACCACCACTGTTATGATCATCTCTTGGAGCTTCTGTTTTCATCACGAGAGCGTAATGCCCTTGTCTTGTCCCTTTACACACATACGGCGAAACTTGCTCGCTAATCGTTGTGTTACCGTTGCTTGTGAAACACGCACACAAGACTGATGAGTTCTTCTGAGGGATAGGGACAATACTTGACTTGTTGCTCAAGAAATCGACCAAGATTGGGTTTTGTTCGGTACCCACAACGTTAACCTCGTAAGGGTTAGTGGCCACACCGTCAGGGTTAGCATTGTAAGCTAACAAACCGAGAACCGGTGACACGAGCTGGTAATTTTCACTGGTTAAGTTATAACCAGTAGAGTAGATAGAAGACCAATTCGAACCAAGGTTTTGTCTAATTAGCATGACTCTCTCAGGGCATGGCTCCACCGTCACGCCTGAACCGATGTGAAACTCTCCTAGTTTTGCACCGTATCTTCTCAAACTCCCGCACCTTAACTTAACCGTGTCGATGTCTATACCGGAGAAATTAGAAGGAAGATGGATTTTCTGAGTGACGCCAGTGTTGAGGCTTAGCTTAAAGTTTCTAATAGTGTAATCTCTGATCATGAGATCAAGAAGATGTGTAGATTGAGACTCAGATTGGTGGGATAATAAGAGAAGTATGATGATGATGACTGAGATATTAAATGTACAAAAACAGAATGAATCCATGAGAGAGGAACAAGAGAATCTAAGGTTTTTTCAGAGGAAGTGAAGAAGAGGAAAGAAAAAGAAAAGTTTTGATTGTGTTTTTTCTTTTACTTTGTGGGGATGTGTTTTGCGGACAGACATTATAAACACTTACACTTTGATTTGTCAGATTACTCTTTTTACCTTTATAGAAGACATGATAATTGTTAAATAAGCGCATATGACCGTTCTAACGTAGAGGTTTAAAATTCTAAAGGTCTAGTGGAGGAGAAAATTGGATCAATGATGATAGAGGCATGGGAAGATGATGATCATGATTACACTTCTGTGTTAATTAAAATTCAAAAAAAAAAAAAAAATTGTAATCTATTTTATACCACAAAAAAGAGAGACATTGGCGTGCTAATGTTTTATGTGACTTTATCCTCTTTTGTGTAATGTTACCTTTGTCTGACCTTTCATTATAAGTTCTTGACTTTTATGTTATCCTATCGTTCAAAGTTTTATGTTACACACCATTTGAAATTTTTGACAACCAAATTCACACTATGCATTTTCTTATACTACTTGCTTTTAGTTCTAGACCATATAGAATTTATCGTTTGGCTTATGCTAATTTGATCTTAATTGTTAAATCAACGTGAAGTTAAAAAAAATGGCGGTTAATCTTCATATGTTCGATATCCAAATATTTTAAAGTTTAAATGTTTAGGATTTAGTTCTTTTTTTCGGGTTAGGTAAGTTTGATATAACTATATTAATGATTATATTTTTACCTACAAAAGGTTGATGAAGAAGTGTACTCATATAATAAACATTTCTCTTATTGCTTACACAATACTTACAAATCAGAGAACATGTGAAGGAGAGAGAGCTAACATGGAAGATCTTACATATACATTAACTTCGAATCTTATTTTTTGCTTCTGACAAAACCCCATTCTTCTTTTTTTTCCAGCTTCAATCTTGTTGGCAAAATCAAATTTTACTATCTCAGATTTCCATGTGATTTTAAAGAGAGTAACTTAATCATAATTAATTACATATATGATGCGTACCTCATCACAGGGTTCAAGCTTGGCTTCCTTCTGGCAATGTGATTAACCGAGACCCCGCGTCATACACCATCGCGGTTCCACAGCTAAAACAGAGAGAATGAAAGATTCAGATGGGGTTTATATGTTAAAACTTTTGGAAACTAAAGCTTAAGTCAAAAATCTTACTTGGTGCATTTGACAGTGTTGATCTTTCCACCGCTAGAGATTGACAAAATTGTTCCAAAGAAGGAGACATTCTCCGTTCCACAATTCGGACAAGGACCCTGTGAAACAAGAACATTCTTAAAAGGGCTCTTGTAGCATCATTACTTCTGCAATCTGAGTAATGTTTTTTTTGTTTTACCTTCAAGATCAAGAAGTCTTTGATGATCAGTTTAGTGATAGAGAGAGCCAGATATACAATCACAGGCACAGCAGCGAACCACGTGAATATGAAACTGTATGGTTCAGATAGCTCCATGATGTATGTGATCTCAAAACCTGTAATGTCGTCGAGGAAGAAAAATCTGCAAGTACCCCCCCCAATTGAAGAAAAACAGGTAAGCAAAGACAAGACCTACGGTTTAACTGATTTGANTTCGGTTTAACTGATTTCAAAGAGAATTAGGTATAGAGTACTACTCACAGTCCTAGAGCAACAACGGTTGCTGGAACGTTCAACAAGAACATTTTGAAATAATCTACAGCGAGATCACTATACACCTGCATTTTGAGGAAGTTCACAAAGATTGTAAATCAAATATATCTGTTCACGGTCTAACTTTAACAATGTGTCTTAATGTCTTAAGTAACATTTACCTTTTTACTACGGAGACTGCATCTTGGACCTTCACACACAATACCACTACCATCCATCTATGGAAGCAGAAAAAAATTCCAAAACTGAACCTTAAAAGGAATAATCATAGGAGACTTATATGTTGATTGAAGCATAAAAAGGGAATAGAACCTTAAGTTTCAGTTTCAGCTTATCATATTCTTCATCATTCAAGATTGGATTTCCAGAGACATAAGCCATTGAAGCTTCCAAAAACCTTTGTTCATCGGAACCTGCGTTTCATAAAACCAATCAAAGATCAGGACTTTAACTCCTAAAGAAACTTAAAACAAAGATATGAAATTTTAAACTCATAGTTGATTATTACTTAGCATGACAACACTGCTTCCTTCCCACATCAACTCATCTTTAAGGTTATCAAACTCTTCATTAGACATGATCGCTTTGCCATCGTAATAGAAAGACTACAAGAAAGGAGGTCAAACACTATTCTCAGTCTCTTGAAGATTAATCATGTAACTGGCAACTATAAAAGGAAGGTTTATGTAGTAGCGTTACTTGCATCGCTTGGAGAAACTCTTGTTCCAATTCACCAATTGTTTTCTTTTCAGCCTTGTTGATGCTACAATATGGCAAAACATTGCTATCCACGTTGTCTCCTCCTCCCCCTAACGAATACAAAAGACTATAATTAAGAGAACTTCATAGCAAATATTAAGTTGATACCTTGTTTTTGCAATTTTTTAGTTTACACAACTTTTGAAATTGCAGACATATAGAACAGAGATGAACTCTAAACATTGAAATGAAGTCCTTACAAAAAAACCAAAACTATAGCCTCTGAATCAAATCAAAAACCCTTCAAGAGTTGAAATTTAACAAGTGTTCCAGTCTTAAAATACTAGGAACCCAAAATTCTAAAAGGCTACAACTTTCAGAACAAATTCGAAGCTTTGTAAGCAGAGAGATCAAATTTAGAGACTCTAAGTGGCAAAATCAAGACCTGATTGCTCAGTGGTGGCTTTAGCAGGCAATAATGAGACTCTTCTTCTCAAGGAAACTGATTTGGCAGGGCAGAGCTGATCCAACTGAGTCTTTGACGACGAAGGAGAGAAAGAAGAAGTGGTGGGTTTGCGAGAAACGGCGGAGAAAAGTCGAGGGCTTGTCAAACTAAACAACATCTTGCTACCCATTTTTTTTTTGTCCCTATGAGAGAAGAAAAAAAAAAAAAAAAGGAGCTCCCTTTTTCCTCTGTTTTTTTGATGTTTCAGTAAGTAAGGAAGGGGGAACCTGTGGTTGAAGATGTGTTTACTGTTTGTGAGCTTCAAAATTTGTTCTGATTTTTTGATTTTTTTTTTTTTTAATTGTTGTTTGAAAAAAAATATATATATTTGGAAGCCAAAAAAACAAAAGGAAGAGATAATATAAGTGTGGAGATAAATTTCTAGGCAGATCTCTCTGATATTTTCTTTGATTCCTCCTCTCATCCTTGACAATAGAAAATATCCATGTCAGCATTACATAGATTTTCCCCTTTTAAAATTAAAAATCTAAATCTTATTTGATCCAAACATTTGTTATTTTTTATTTAATTTTTATTTATGGCAAGATGATATTGATAACAATACATATTTTTAGGTATTTATTGGTATTAATATGATATTATTATATGTAGCATAAAATAGCACTATAAACTTTAAATAATTAATTTACTTTCATAACAATAAATAGAGTAAAGAAGAATTAAGAAATATGTGATTTGGAAATTAAAATAAAATAATTTGCTATCATTGGAAAAAAAAAAAAAAGGTAGATTAATTCTTGTACACACAATTAGTCTAATTTGAAATTGAAACCAGTCAAATTGTTTTATTAAAAATGTGGTTACTGTCTTACTGATGTACATTGTACACACACATCTGGTAGAGGCGGACACGTGGAGACACGATTTAGGCACGTGAACATGGACGTTTTAAGTAAGTAACGTCTAACAATAGAAATTGATTTATTCTATTGGGCTTTTATAGCACCCAAAGCCCATACTAATGCGGGATCACTGACTAAACCTATCAGTCAACCCTAACCACCTTCAACCCTAACCACCTTCAACCCGTTGACCGTGAAGTGTATCAAACTCACTTACCCTCCTCACACACACAATATCACTAACCACCCGGTAGCTCTACATTTTCTTAACTCCTTACTTGTAAGTCTTCTTCTTCATTTTCTAATCAAAACTTATTTGCTTTATAAGAGCCTTTGCACGTTTCATTTACTTGCAACAACAACTCCAAAAGAAAAAACAGTAAGAACGTTTAATTTACTCTGTTTTAATACGTTTCTTTACTTAACTCTGTTTCCTTCTTAGACCAAGAAGAAGAGATGGTTGCAGTCGAAAGAGTTGAAAGTTTAGCAAAGAGCGGAATCGTATCGATCCCAAAAGAGTACATTCGTCCCAAAGAAGAGCTCGAGAGCATCAACGATGTTTTCCTAGAAGAGAAGAAAGAAGATGGTCCTCAAGTTCCCACGATTGATCTACAGAACATCGAGTCAGACGATCCAAAGATACGTGAGAGTTGCATTGAGGAGCTGAAAAAGGCATCTTTGGATTGGGGAGTTATGCATTTGATCAACCATGGCATACCCCTTGATCTGATGGAACGTGTGAAGAAAGCTGGAGAGGAGTTTTTCAGTTTACCCGTGGAAGAGAAGGAGAAGTACGCAAACGATCAAGCCACCGGGAAGATTCAAGGGTATGGAAGTAAACTAGCTAACAACGCGTGTGGACAACTTGAGTGGGAAGATTACTTCTTTCATCTTGCTTATCCTGAAGGCAAGAGAGATCTATCACTTTGGCCTAAGACACCACGTGATTACATGTAAAGCCTTTTGATTGTTTTACACTTTTACTTATATTTTATAATCTTTTGTTAACGTTTTTGGATGATTGTAGTGAAGCAACGAGTGAGTACGCGAAGTGTCTACGTTTGCTAGCGACAAAAGTCTTCAAGGCTCTCTCTATCTCTCTAGGTTTAGAGCCTGACCGTCTAGAGAAAGAAGTGGGTGGTTTAGAAGAGCTTCTTCTACAAATGAAGATTAATTACTACCCTAAATGCCCTCAGCCTGAGCTAGCACTTGGCGTGGAAGCTCACACCGATGTAAGCGCCTTAACCTTCATTCTACACAACATGGTTCCGGGTTTGCAGCTTTTCTACGAGGGCAAATGGGTTATTGCAAAATGTGTTCCTGATTCAATTGTGATGCACATTGGAGATACTTTGGAGATTCTTAGTAATGGGAAGTTTAAGAGTATACTTCATCGCGGGTTGGTGAATAAGGAGAAGGTTAGGGTGTCTTGGGCTGTGTTTTGTGAACCACCAAAGGATAAGATTGTTCTTAAGCCGTTGCCGGAGATGGTGAGTGCTGAGTGTCCGGCTAAGTTTCCTCCAAGGACATTTGCTCAACATATTGAGCATAAGTTGTTTGGGAATGAACAAGAGGAATTGGTGTCTGAGAAAAAGGATTAAGTTTGTGTGTTTGGGAAAGGAACAAGTCTTTTATATGTAAAACTCTATTTAAGAGTTTCTTTGTTTTGTGTTCGTGTCACTGTGATATTGTAAGAAACAAATTATTATCTCCATTTTCTAAATTGTTTACAATATCTCTGAAGTAATGATAGAGATTACAGAAAAAGACGAGAGAGTAACTGTTAGATTTACGATACCGTAAGCTCCAATTACACGAACACACAATTACAACTAACTGATAAGAACAGAGAGAGGCCAGCACATCACTAGCTCAGCTCCCAACACACCATAAGAGAGAGACTAGCACATCACTAGCTCACCTCTCCAAACACAAGCACATCGCTTCACCAACATTCACAATATTCCACATTCAGCATAATCTCTCTCGATACTCATCTCTCTTATTTATACTCTCAGATTGCAACTGCAGACCTTCCAATTGCATTAGAGGCTTCTCTAGTTCTCTTCAAACTACCAACTCAAGGTCCACGTCATTAGCATTCATTTAACAATGAAACACTAGACCAAGTGACCAACCGTATCAGTAACCAAGATAGATATTTGTAGATCTATGAACCACATGTTGTATTAAGAACTTGGAAGTATTTCTGATTTACATTTTCTGTTTCTCCTTTTTATGCTACTAACTGTAAAAACAGATGCCGAAGAAAGTAAAAAGAGAGCGGTAAAAAGAGAGCGCGATGCAATATATGGCTCTTATTAGGAGAAACTGAAGAATCCGGTTTGCTTCGCTTTCTCCTTTTCTTCCTTTGTCTTCAAGACAAATTGGTCTACTTCTTTGGATTTCAGAATGTTAGCATTGCGCCGGAGGAGTTATACCACAAGATCAGACTGAGAAGAGAACGATATCCGAATGTACATATAAGGAGATGATTCCAGATCCTACGAATGTGTAATCTGTACCATCAGCGAATGCCTAAGCTCCTGCAAAATTAGATATAACAATGACAACAAAAGATATAAGTATATATGTTGTTCCATATTTGATCAGATGCATCGTTTGAAAATTAGTGGTTGCAGAATTGACTTTATTGGCCTACCTCCTAGGGGTCCATTGCTGGTTTGTTTCGGGAGTTATTCCGTTATTACTAAATTGTATCTGTTGTCCAGCTGAAGAGACTGGTTTTACTGCTGCCATTCTTGTTACCTGTAATGGTTGAGTATCGATTCAAGAAATCAAGCAATCGCAGTCGTAAGTTACAAAATCCTATTTTTCTACAAATTTGGAGCTTACCTCATTCCTAGCTTGGAAAGGGTTCATTCTATTTTCCTTTGAGACCTTATACCAAGAAAAGATTGCAAATCAATAACTTGACTTGGAAAATGGAAAAAAATAAATCAAGTGAAATTGAGTTTACAAGCTGCACCTTTGGTTGAAACAATCTTGTGCGAGATCCATCAGTAGACTGGAGCTCGGATTTGATGGAAAGCTGTAGGTTAATAGAACCAGGTCAAAAACTAGGAGACTATTAAATAACTAGAGTGCGTTTTAGAAAGATCATACGTGAAACCATGAGCTGTACCTTACTGAAAAGGTCTGTTGGTAAATCTGGTTGAACTCTCTTTCCTGAATGAAAACTAAACTCCTGTGTAGGATTTCCAAAAACAGTTCAAGTACTCATTAGGAAACTCCATTCACAGACATACCAGAAGATCAAGTGCAAAGAATGATTGGTAAGACTACCCATACCAAAGGCACTGTTGTTTCTCGCTTGCTGTTTTTGAAAATTCCCATGTCTCCTCTGCTTGAAAGTATCTATTTTGGCAGGAAAGAACACCAATATTAGGTGTGAAATTTGTAATACAAGCAAATGAGACTCGAAAAGGATAATACCTTCTTGTTCAGAGGGCGAGCTTTAAAAACATGGTTTCCTTCTGAGACATCATGCTTGGGTATATCCATTGCAGTTGGTCTGCAGAAAACGATTAAAGTTTAAGTTGACATTCACCTCAAAGACAAATTGAAGTGAGAAATCAAGCAATCCTTCTTAATTTTGTATTGATTTACGGTTTCATACCTCCTATTTTCCCTGTTAGCACCATCAAGCACATCACTTATACTAGATTTGTCTAACCCCTGTCAAAAAAAAAATTTTGATCATATAAAAGGCAGCACTTTGAGAAGGATCAAGTTGTTTAGATGAAAGGTAAGATAAAGGTAAGATCACAGGACACTGGATAAACAAAGATAAAGAATTATTGTTGCTACCTTATACGCATCATTCCCCTGATGAGATCTTGTTGTTACTGCTGATGAATGTTGCATAGCCCTTTCTGAAGTCTTCAAATGGAATTCCTGATAAGAAATGGCAATAAATTTAATATAAAGCCTGACAACAGACTATGATATGGAAACACCATAGCAGCTGTAACAATTTCATTTGTCATGCTTACTTGGAATTCTGGTAGTTTCGGAGTGCTCTTTTTCCGGATAGGCAATGAGGGAGCATCAAATATCTACAGATCACAAACGCGAGATCAATAATGCAATCATTTCCATACCACATTTCTTAGTAGCAGATGTGAAGTTACAAACCTTTCGGTTAAATGGGCGCGCCTTGAATCTATATACAGTTGTTGAGTCCTGTTCTAATTTCGCATCAGTCTTGTGCCTGAAATTGATCATTAGCAAAGTATTCAATAAGATATGACTTTTCCAGTAACATTTCACTTTGAGCAAACATTTAGCTTCTAACCGTATCCTGTGAGCCCTCTGTGATGTAGCAAAATCAGGCTCATGTGGGATAGTAACCTTTGCCCTGGCTTGTTGTGCGTTTTTATCAAGAGTTGTATCCTGCATAACCATTTTTATAAAGAATTAAATGATTTGATTTCAAAACACTATAAACAAGAACAAGCGTATTCAAGCAATAGAAAGCAAACCTTCTTTGGTATCTTGTGTACAAAACTCACTTCCTGCTTTGTATCAGCAACCTGAAACAGTGAACAAATGACTTTTATTGCCACTACTTTCAGCACCTAAATATATCTAGTACATAGTTAAAAGGAACTATACACTGTTCAACTCGGAGCACCATGATAGCCACCCTATTAGAAAAGAAAAGACAAAGAAGTAAAACCGATAACTGCTTAATACTCTACCTTACGCAGAAGACCTCCATCAAGCTTCTGTCTTTTAGACGCTTGAACTTCGGTCCCAGATGTCCCACAATTGCCTTTATCAAGAATTTGATCCACTTGCATATGAGATTTACTATACCAGCAAAAGAAGCAACATATTAGATGAGTAAAGTTAAGTTGACAAGTAGAAAAGTACCAAGATTCTTTACCTGGCATTAATTTGTTTTGCTAACTGGCTAGCAGTAGGTCTCATTAACGTTGAGCTCCTTGGAGTTGGTCTGATGCTGGACTTAGCTCGGAATTTTGGTTTATCAGTGTGCTTGTGATTGTTAATCGTCGGCCCTGATAGAAGTAGATAAAGTGAGACCACAAGCAGTTAAGAATATGGTATTTTTAAAGGGGCAACAAGTTTGCTCAATAAAGTATATACCAAAGATAGACAGAAGTAAGATGGACCACATTTGATGGTAAATGAAAAAAAATGGAACTGGTAATAATTGGTGGTGTTCAACAAAAATGAAAGAGCCATAATTGGAATGTAGATGCATGGTCATGTTGGTATTATAGCAAAAAAATGATCACCTTTGCAAATGGGTTGAATTGGAACTTTCTTCAAATTACTACCTTGTTGTGAGGAAAAAACCCCAGACCCAGAACGCATTCCACTTCCTGAAAAAAAAAAAAAAAGCAAAAAGACAATTTTTAAGAATCTAAAAAACCAAATCTTGTAGTCTTTCAACATAATGCTTCAATTTCTACTTCAGTAAACTAAATCCCACAACCATAGTCAACTTGTAAGCTACTTAAAATAAGAGATGCAAAGTATAAAATTCACCTGTCTTATTACTCAAATTTGAAGCTAAATGATTTCGTTGTTGAAAGATTCCTCTATTCTTATCACAAACATCTGCTGCTGAGACTTCCTCATCTTCTGATCTCGTAGATGCCTCAGTCTTGTCATCATACACCTCCTCCTCTCTAAGTAACAGTTTTGTTACAAAAGCTGAAACCACAAAAGAGTTCAAAACAATTCACACAAAGGGGGCTATGATTCGAAGATATCAAGGCCAAAATGGAAAATGTAGGATCCAAAAATGGAATAATGTAGGATCCAAAAATGGAATTGTAAAATCAAAGCAGAACCATTGAAGCTATATCACAAAGCAAATTCCAAAACTCATAGAAACGGACTTAAAAGAAATTTTTAGGTTTTTATCACAGTCATTAAGATAAAGAAAACAATGAATGAGAGACTCACGAGAAGGAGCGTAGGAAGGAGCAGAGTGAAACCAGAACTCAGCGAGTTGAGACTCGGCCGGTAACTCGTCACGAGTGAAATCGTACCATCTCGCGGCATCAAACTCGTACTCAAGATCGATCTCTCTAACCTGATACACCATTGTCTCGATTTCCATATCTTCATCCATCTCCATCTCTCTCCCTCTCTCTCTTTAAAAAACCTCCACAGTCACTTTCTTCTCTTTCCTTGGGGAAATTGCAACAAACTCTGATCGGTTCAGAAAAAAACCCTAATTTTTAATCAGGAATCTCTCTGATTCATTGGGTCTGATGAAGAACCAAAGGAAGCAGAAGAAGNAGAAGGCAAGGAAAGGAAATAAACGGCACAAATTTCGCTGTTTCCAGAGTTTTTTTTTTTTTGTTTGTTAAGCGACAGACAAAATGGAGTAAATGTAATTTTTTCCTAATATAATAAATGTCAAAAACGACGCCGTATTCAAAAAAACCGTACTCGAAGCACAAAAGCATGGAAGACGCTCCGGTTTTTGTAACGACTCGAAAATTTTTGAAATTCTAATTAGATGCTTGGAAAGACGATAGTATCCTTAGCAACGAGAGAGAGAGCGTGAGGGTTGTTTTGGTAAATTTTAATGGGAAGAGTCTTTTTTTTTTTTCTTCCTACGTGGCTGCTGGCTTCGAGGCGCGTCTGGGACTGTGAGCTTTTTTTTTTACAGTGGCTTTCGAATTCGACGAGACTGGAATTCCGGCGGGGTTCATTATTTACCCTTGACGTTTGTGTTTATTTACGGAATCTGCCACTAACGGTTGTAATCAGCTTTGTCTTCTGTATGACCTGACATTATGCGCTTTCTCAGTAAAATTAAATTTTAATTATATATGTCTTATATAAAAAGTAGTATTTATATAACCATGGTTGTTGTTTACTCTAATATTGTCATTTGTAAAGTGTGTGTGGATTGCAATAGAGGCTTCTCTCCACTGCAACTGAATATTTATTTTTTGAAGTAACGTTTTCAAAATGATTTTTCTATATATAATTGGTATTTTAATATTTTGCAATCAATTTCATATGAGAATGAGAAGAATTGGACACACAAACAGACAGCATGACGTTGACTGTGAATTTAATTACTTTATCCATCAATTTTCATTTTTTAATTTTTTTTTTGTTGTAAGCAAAAGTTTGACATTTAATAGGTTCAATGTTGGGTACACAAAGACCCAAATTTGTGTAATAAAGAAAAGGACAAATTATCAATTTTTTTGGGTTTCTTGGGGTAGGACAAATTTTTTCAAAATCTTTATATGTTTTTTAGGCATTAGTTTTGTTCAAAGAGTTTTTTTTTTGTTGGGTTTTGGACCAAAGCTACTTTTGGGAGAGTACAAAAAAAAGATCACATTTATTTGGGGTTGTGTTGTTGGTTGAACTTTTTCTAGAGAGATAGTAAAAAAAAAAATTTAACTATATATAGAAAAAATGTTAATCTTAATACACACATACGTATACGCATGTATCATATGATATGTACATCTTAATTGGTGTCTATATATTCATTTAATTGGGGCTCAAATGATCCATATGACGATTCTTTCCATAATCATATGTATAGATTTCTTCTTCTAACCATCATTTAATATGTTCCAAAGAATCTAAGTTTCATTCAAAATATTAAACGTCACTCTGAAAAGCTTTAAGTAACATTGTTTTGATTGGACAGACACGAAAAAGTTAACATTAGTATCCACCACAAAGTTAAAAAAGTAAGATAAATCAATGCAAGATTCTTATTATTCATGTCAAATTGACTACAATAATTACATTTTAAAAAAAACATTGTTAGCTTTTTTTCCTCTGTTCATACTTGTTAACCCTTTCTTTTTCCTTCTGATTTAAGCTGGCTAATGAAAGAGATGAAGAAGAACCAAGGACAAAAATAACCAAAGCTCTTTCACATCTTGGAATAAGACCTGTACTGTGCATGGAGACAAGACATGTTTCAGATACTACTAAAAAAGCAGAAGAGACTTAAAGCAGCTCAGAGTTTGTCACGTGGGTTTTTTACAGTTTTACTGCAACAATGCTTCCTCCTCTTTCTTCATAGTCTCCAGCTGTCTTTTCGCATACTTCGTGATGAGAATCGTTGTAGCGACTGTTGCTAAAAAGCCGATAATGTTGAGAATAACCTGTGTGACCGAGAGACCCTGCTCTTCTGCAGAAGATGCTTCTGCTAATGTCCTTACAAGAATCCCTCTGCACACACAGACACGAGACATTTGACTGATCAGTGACACTGCACGATCCAACAGTGAACAAGGACTAACAGTTAAACATTTAAACTTATAGAGAACTAGATGCCTATACCCAATATAAGACTATTCTACAATCATGAAATGTAATGATATTATTGTTAAGGATGATTGTTTTTGGACGTTATCTGCTGATTAGGTGAAATGATAATTGCTCTAAACAGTATTGGGCTCTTTACAAATTGTTTTGGAACTGACAAGAAGAGAACGAAACCTGACTTACGTATAGATAGCGACAAAAACCTCAGGCACCATGCCTATGAGAGATCCAGTTATGTAAGGACCGTACTTAACACGAGTAGCTACAGCACAGTAGTTATAAAGAATGTAAGGAAATGGAGAAACCCGGATTAAGGTTACTAATCGGAACTGGTGAAGCCAATTTCCTTCACCGGCAGCTCTTAAAACGGCTGCTTGATCAGGATATCTTTCTAGCCATCCCTGCACAAGCACAGCAAAGAAGCAAAGAGATTTCAGAAGTATGCAAGTTTTAAGCAGCTGCATTCATCAAAGTCATCATTAAAAAGCCTTTGAGGAAACGAATACAATGTTAATCCAGCTACATTCACAAGTGCCACTACATTTATCAAAGACGTCATTTTGAGAAAAAGGAAAACAATGTTAATCCAGATACATTCTATTGATCAAAGACACCGTTTTGAGAAAAGGAAAACAATGTTAATCCTGGTTTCTCAACCTGACAGGTTTTAGTATTGAATCAAGATAACCAAAGTCTATGTACTGGGAAGCTTCTTATTTTCTAAAACCTACCATATAACTTTCTAGCAAAATAAAACTTGGATACTATGATTGATTCAAGCGAAAAAGGAAGCAGCTTTTGAGGGTTTGGCACATACTTGAATTTTGTGGCAGAAGAGTTGTCCAATAAAGTAAGGCAGCGACACACCAACAGCAGCAGCTGAGATAATTAGAAGAAACCCATAGCCATAACCAAAAGTCATTCCAGCAATCCACATTGATGGTGTAGATGGAAGAAGTAAAGTCGGGAATATCGCCACGGATGCAAATACAAGAAGACCGCACACTGGATGTGTAAAAGTCCTAATCTCCCATTGTATAATAGGGATAAGCTCCTGCAGAACCAGAACCAGAACCAGGCAAGTTAAAGAGATAATCCCCTTGTTATGAACATGGCAAAATGAAATTACAAATACAATCTCTCTAAAGCAAGAACAAGGGGAGATACAAGTATCATATACGAATAGATACATGAAGCATCAACATCATGGGGATTGTTAAAACCTCAAATCTACTCAGACTTATAAACATGCAAGGCTACATACAATGGAATCTAAAGTGATTAAATTTATTCAACTCTCATCCTGAATTTATGATCTAAACCTCGATGAGAAGCACTAGAATTAAATCAAACTCAAAGAAATAAACTTTATGGGAATGCATAAACACTAGTTAAAAAAACACCCATGCAACAGCGAATAAAGAGCTAAAAATTTGAAATTCAAACCTTATCCATGATTAAAGGACCGATCCAAATGTAACCCACGATAGCCAATGCAGCAAGAACGATGAATAATATAGAAAGCTTGACCCGAAACCAAAACGGCGACGAATCAATTTTTTCTTCTTCTTCTTGCTTCTCCAGCTCTGATTCTTGTCTTTTCTCTAAACCCTCGCTCAATTTCACGTAAGTCCCCTTGTCCTCTTCTTCTTCGACTCTCATCCGCAGCTCAAGAACCGGATTTTCTTCCTCAGGAACAGTCATCGAATACAACAAACCCAGAAACAGAAAGAGATAAACACTAAGCAGAGAAGGAAAAAGAAAAAAAACCTGATCCACTGGATTTTTCCG
>NC_025694.1:8761498-8767296 GCF_000633955.1 Camelina sativa
AAAAAAAAAAAAAAAAAAAAAACAAATTAATGTGAGAGAGAAGAAAAAGAAGAGAGCCAATTTTGTGGGGCAAATCGCACTGACGAAGTTTTCTCCTCGATTTGTGTCTTTGCTTTGTACCGATGTTTTTTTTTTTAACCCTACCACTAATTTTTTAATTGCGTCTTTCTCACTACACAAGAAATTAAAAAAATGTATATATTCCCTTTACCCTTTTCAGGCCCAATGTGACCCAGCCCGTTAACCTCTTAACGGGTTGGACCTGTTCGGGTCGGGTTTTGTTTGTGATGTTGTTGACAGATTCCTGAATTCTCTGAATCTTCTTCTTCTTCTTCTCTTCTCCCAGCACTCTCGGAGTTTCGCCATTAATTTCTCAACTAGGTCAAAAGAAAGAAGAAAACAAAAATGAACTCGATCAATCCCATAGAAACTGTACTACACGTAAAGCCAACATTTCGTCTTCTACCACGAGCTGTTTACCATCGGAGTCAACAGATTCAAGTTTTCCCGCCTATCAACAACACCTTCACGAACTCTTCTTCTTTGAGTTCTCCACTTCGCATCAAACCGGTTTCTCAAGGTTTTGTTCTTCTTATTCCAATCGATTTCAGGCTTTTTTGGTTTTTGGGTATCTGAAAAATCCAACTTTTTTTTTTTTTTTAATCAATACATAGTTGGCGGATCGAGGAATTTGTGGCGTAGTTATGCATCCGATAAGTTCTCGGATATGGGTTTAAATCCTGGAGCTGATTCATTTGAGGTGCACTTTGTGATCTTTCCTTTTCTGTGTTAGATGCTGTACTTAGATTCGATCGTTACATTGATGTGTGAGACATCTTCAAGTCAAAAATGTGGTTTTGGCACTTTCTCATCTAAATATTGAAAATCTGATTAGCTAAATGCCTAAATCACAGTTCTGCTACTTTGTTAGTCATTTTCTGATGATCCCAGTTGTTACATGAATCTAGTTGTTGCTTGCAGGTTAAATAGTTATTTTAGTTATATTTATATGTTTTGTTTTGTGTCTCAGATGTTCAGTGAGAAGGTTTCTATAATGGATACACTGAAGAAAGCAAACTCTATACTTCCTCATGTAGTGTTGGCGAGTACAATATTAGCTCTTCTCTATCCTCCTTCTTTCACATGGTTTACATCGAGGTTCTTGCTATATATCATTCATGGAATTAGAACAAGGTTTTATTGGTCTTAGAATTTGAGTTGTTGACATCAGGTTTTCTTAAAGCTTCACTCTCCTGTTCTCTTTTTAGGTACTTTGTACCTGCTTTAGGATTCTTGATGTTTGCGGTTGGTATCAATTCAGATGAGAAAGACTTTCTTGAAGCCTTCAAAAGACCAAAAGCTATTCTCCTTGGTTATGTTGGACAATATCTCATTAAGCCTCTCCTAGGTTTCGTCTTTGGCCTAGCTGCTGTTTCTCTTTTCAATCTCCCAACTCCAATAGGTTAATCTCATTCCCTCTCGCATCATTCAACACTCTTTATAGATTGTATAGTGTGACTAATCTTTCTCAATCTCAGGTGCTGGAATCATGTTGGTTTCATGTGTTAGTGGAGCTCAGTTATCAAACTACGCAACTTTCCTAACTGATCCAGCATTGGCACCTCTTAGCATTGTCATGACATCTCTATCAACCGCTACTGCAGTTCTTATCACACCAATGCTTTCACTATTGCTCATTGGGAAGAAACTACCTGTTGATGTAAAAGGAATGATATCCAGCATTCTCCAGGTCGTTATCGCACCAATTGCTGCAGGATTGCTATTAAACAAGTGAGACAAAACTCTACAACTATAAGGGAATTATATTAGCACATGTTATTTCTCAGAGCTTCAAAACTTTCCTTTCTGATTTTTGTGTCTTCTTTTACAGGTTGTTCCCGAAAGTATCTAATGCAATTCGACCGTTTCTCCCAATTCTATCGGTTCTTGACACAGCTTGCTGTATTGGAGCACCACTGGCATTGAACATAAACTCGGTTATGTCTCCGTTTGGAGCCACCATTTTGTTACTAGTAACAATGTTTCATCTCTCTGCTTTCCTCGCTGGATACTTCCTTACGGGTTCCGTCTTTAGTAACGCTCCAGACGCAAAAGCCTTGCAAAGAACATTGTCCTATGAAACTGGTAATGCATCTTTGGTATTTGAAAATTTTCAAGATATCACTATTCTGGATAATAAAGATTTGAGCAGAGAAACGTTTTTTTTTTCTTCTTAATGTCTTAGGAATGCAGAGTAGCCTTTTGGCTCTAGCGCTTGCGACTAAGTTCTTTCAAGATCCTCTTGTGGGGATTCCTCCTGCTATCTCTGTAAGTTTTCAACTACATTTTCTTCACATTATCTGAACCTTTTTTGATTATTAATGATTTGTGTTTTGCAGACGGTGGTAATGTCATTGATGGGTTTCACTCTCGTTATGATCTGGTCTAACGAAAAAAAAAACATTTAACAATGTAATTTAGTTTCACTTCACATTTTGATGATACATATGTATACTACAAACTATTGGAACTTCTTCTTGTAATATAATTCAATGTAATTTGAGATTTAAGTTCACCAATCTCCATTTCGTCTTGTATTATTTGGTTGTATGTGTGTCAGTGTTGTGGACTTGGGGAAATAATAAAAGACGGTTCGACGACAAACCCGGTTCAAAATTAAACCAGAACTTTAGAAATTGATTTTAGGAAAAAAAGCTGAGCCATGGCGATAGCTTCAACAGCGGCCAATTCCGATCAAGACCAGTTCATCTTCTCCTCTCACCACCTTAAATGAAAGTCGGATTGGGAGCCGCAACTTAACCCATGACCCAATTGCGTTGTCGGGTCTTATCGGAACCGGTTTGGTGGCGGCTGCGTTCATCGCGGCGGGACCAGATTCTAGTGCTATGGCGGCGGTGGATTCTCTTCAGCTAAGCGAACCGGCTAATGCGTTATCTTTACCCACTTGGGCAGTTCATGTTTCCAGCGTTGTCGAATGGTTCTTCTCCTTCTTCCCTTGCTCCTCCTATTGATTTCAAATTTCACCTAGACAACATTGAATCTATAGTGACACGTTAGTGTATCTGGTGTTGTTACATGTGCTCAGATCAAACCAGAATGAGAATCTTCTTCATCTCCTTAGTGTGTTAACACTGATCTCAAAGATCAAGACTTTGCATTTAGAAATTGAACTTTGTGATTACTTCATAGATGAACTCATTTCAAAGCCAGATTGAGTTCAAAAATGTAGTTGGAGCAAGCAAACATACAAGAAAATGTAATCTCTTCCTAATTCTGGTTGTTGTTTGATACTTAAGGGTCACGGCTATGGCGTTGGTGTGGAAATATGGAGAAAGAAAGGGTTATGAGTCTTGGAAAGGTCTCTCATGGGGAATGGTGAGCTATCTTAGCTGTTTTCCTAGATGCTCAGCATGTTGTGTATTTAGATAGCTTGCACATGGTTTCAATTTCTGAGCTTTTTGGTTGAAGGATAGACTTGTTGTTCTTCTTGATCAGGTACCTTTGCTTGGTAGAGCACTCTGCGCATGCACATGGCATTTCTTTTACAATGATGAATATCTTGAGGTCAATAAAATTCTTTACTCTCACTTTGCCTATAAGTCTGTTTCCCTTTGGTAATCAGATTATCTGGTTTTTACACTGGCTAAGCTCTTGTTTAAGTGTGTTTTGTGTTCTTTACTCTCACTGAATGTTGTAATGGTGGGGGATGGATTATTAGGTGTTGGTCGCGCTTCAGGCAGCACTAACTGTGATCGGTAATATTACTTTGTGCATCGCTGCCTTTCGAATCAACAAGTTGTCATCCAAGATTGAAGTCTCTGAAAAACCGTGAGGGCTAGCTAAAACACATATTTGTGTTAGCAAAAACGTTGAAGTGAAATATCTATTGTCCCATTTCTACAGACGGGTAAAGCTGGCTTTTGCTTGTTATGGAACACCTGATTGGGGATGAGAGTAAGGTTTATATGATTTGTTTGCTATTTGCCTATTGCAGGAATCTGAGTGTAGCCTTTTTGGTGGTAGGAGAAGCAGCTGGATCTTCGAGAATTGCCAATGTGGTATATTAGTCAAAAGATCTTGCTTTATATTTCTAGTAAATTCACAATTGCCTTTTTTATCATCGATTCATATAACAACACATCTTACGAAGTTTACTTTTTTATTTTTCTTATTAAGATCAGAAAAAAAAAATTATCAGAAGAAGGAGAGATCTCTGGTTCACGACAGGTAAATTCACAATCTCTTTTGTTTTGCTTTTAGATTGAATTGTTTGATTTTGTGTGTTTGTCCGATCGGAACAAGACCTTGTGTTATCTTAGTGTTTGTCAGTTTGTGTCTATCGGAAACTCAGATCTACTTTTACGCTTTTTTTGGGTTGGTGTTTGTGTTAATTCGGTAACGGAATTGTTAGGAACGTAGCTGATACCCAAACTCGATCTAATGTTTGTTTTTGGGGTTATAAAACGAATCAAGTCAAAGGTTGTGTACTTTGAATCTTACAGAACCCGACAACCTTAATAAGATCTTCTGACATGAAAAGACTTTGAATTTTTTTCTTTTCAAATAACAGGGGAATTTTTGGATCAAAACACGGTTCCACACGATTACCTAAAGAGAAATATTCAGCCTCGCTATACAAAACAATCGAATTTGCTTTTGAATTAGGGTTCATTGACTCATAACTTCTGCCAAACCAAGGTTTAACTTTTTAGTGATGTCGTCAAAAGGTACAACCTCAACCCAATCAATCCAGGAAAGATCGGTTGTTAAAGCGAGGAAATCAAATTAGGGTTTTATCCGGGTTCGAGAGAGATTCATCAAGGAAGTTTAAGATTAATGGGTATTGTTTTCTCTTTTAAAAAGAGATTAATGGGTATTGTTGGTTCCAAGGGAGATAATAATACTCCATTGTTGAATCTGTGTGAGGAGAGGAAGGATTTGATAAGAGCAGCGAGAGATGCTAGGTATCTCTTAGCGGAATCTCATCGTCTTTACTTTAGTTCTCTTGTAGAATTCACTAGCGTTCTTAACCAGTTTGTTCATAAGGAATTGGTCGTGATTCCGTATTCAGATGATGGTTCGTCAAGTAGCGATCTGGTCTGTTCTGGATCAGAATCAAACTCGGATTCTGATTCTGATTCTGATTGTTTTGTATGTGATCAGCCTCAAACAGCTCCGTTGAGAAACAATGACGATCAGAATCCGGGGAAAAACGTGGTTGGAGGTGGAATTTGTGGTTCAAGTAACAATGGTCAAGAAGGTATAGAGAAGTCAAGTGAAGAAGGTTTAGGGTCTGAGGGGGCAAAGTGCGTGAATGATCCAAATGAAGATGAGAGGAAAGGTTCAAAAAACGTTTCTTCTGCTGATGAACAGAACCCTTTCCTAGGTTATAATGATATATTTTGTTTGTACGGTTCCCCCGAGGATGAAACGCAATGTGATGTCACCGTACTGGATCAAAGAGATGATGAGGTTGAGAGTGATGGATTCAGAGAAATTAGGGAGAGAGAAGGGATTCCTGATTTGGAACCTGCTGAAAGTGATGATGATTGTACTCTTATAAGGAAGAATCAAAGGAAGAAGAAGAAGAAGAATGCTGAAGCAAGCTCTTCGGTTGCTAGTGGAGTTGATAAGATAGATGTTGAAGCAAACACTTGTAATGGTCAAGTTTCAGGTGAGGTTGATGATTCTAATGAAACTTGCGCGCATGAGACCGAAGAAACAACTCCAGAGAGTGTTACTGAAGAAGTGACAAGATCAGATGAGGAGGATGGTTC
>NC_025694.1:8768147-8775157 GCF_000633955.1 Camelina sativa
AGGAAGAAGAAGAAGAAGAATGCTGAAACAAGCTCTTCGGTTGCTAGTGGAGTTGATAAGATAGATGTTGAAGCAAACACTTGTAATGGTCAAGTTTCAGGTGAGGTTGATGATTCTAATGAAACTTGCGCGCATGAGACCGAAGAAACAACTCCAGAGAGTGTTACTGAAGAAGTGACAAGATCAGATGAGGAGGATGGTTCTGATGAAGCGTATGAGTCTTCTTCTTCTTCTTTTTCGGAATCATCTGGTTTGTCCTTGACTGATCTTAGCAATGTAGTAGAAAGGATCAATCGTATAAGCGAGAAAGCTAAGAGTAATAATAATGAAGTCTCCAAGTTGCTTGAAGTTAGCAGAGTTGATTACCATCAACCTTTAGGATCACAGTTCAGGGGATTTGCTTCAAAGGGATTTGGTAGTTTCGGGAATTCGACTCGTGATTTGTCGTTGACACGCCGTTTTCGCTTTAATGATATTGCTGTTACACTCTCCATGACATTAGAGAAGCTTTATATGTGGGAAAAGAAGCTTCACGCAGAAGTTAAAGTTGAAGAAAATCTTAGGGTTTCTTATGACGAAGCGTACAAGATTGTTCAGACTCTTGATAACAACGGAGCAGAATCGAGCGACATTGACGAGGCCGAGACTGTGCTTAAACGCCTGTTATCCAAGATTAATGACTCGGTTAGAGCAGTTGAATCGATTTCGATGAGAATTCATAAGATAAGAGACGACGAGCTTTCGGTTCAGGTGATTGAGATCATCAGCGGATTCCAAAAGATGTGGAGATTCTTGGCGAAATGTCACCACAAGCAGTTTCGAGTGATC
Source organism: Camelina sativa (assembly GCF_000633955.1). NCBI lineage: Eukaryota > Viridiplantae > Streptophyta > Magnoliopsida > Brassicales > Brassicaceae > Camelina > Camelina sativa. The sequence goes on from NC_025694.1 coordinate 8,768,976, forward strand.
ACTAGAAGCAAGTCTTGTGTTCATTTTGTTGAAAAAGGATCGAGCTCGAGGAAAGCAATGCAGAAGGTTGAAGAACAAATTAGAAGATACAGAGAATATTTAAGAGGTTACATCGATGCACAAAGAGGTTTCGTTAACCTCTTGAACAGGTGGCTTAACCGAAACATCATGGAGGACGAAGATGAAACGGAGACCGAGGCTCCTAAGATATTTAAGGTTTGCAGCGAGTGGTTAAGAGAGATTGAGAATGTTGATGAGATGAAAGTGTTGAGTGCTGTTGAAGAAATGAGATCGAGATTTCAAGGGTTAGGGTTTAAGCAAGTAGAGGAAGAGAAACAGAGGAAGAGAACAGAGAGATTGTCGAAGAAGTTAGAGAGGAAGACGAAAGAAGTGGCGGAGATTTGGGGAGCCGCGGTTGTTTTTCCGGAAACTAATTCTGGTCGGACGGAAAACATGATGCTTGGACCGGAGTTGCTGTCTTTGAGAGAGAGTGTGACGCAAGAAACAGAAAGGCATGGGAGAATGATAAGAGAGTTAAACGACACCGTATCGATGAGTTTGCAAGAGTGTTTGGTTCCCATCTTTGAGGGTTTGGAGGAATTTTGTTTCGCTAATTTTAAAGCATATAAGAACATTAGAATCGTTTCCACAGAAACTTTATAATTGCGTCAATCATAGAGAAATAAAGATGTAAAGATAATAAAATAAAGACTTTCATATGTTGATAATTTTCATCGGATTGTTGCTTAATTCTGTTAGAATCTCTGTGGAATCTTTATCAATGTTCTTAATTGGGAGCAAGTTCAGTTCCACTCCTTTACTGAGAATTTGAGAAATTGAGAGTCCGAGTGTTAGAAATGAGAAGAGAAAAGAGCTCTAGGTGTCAATTTTTCTTCTCCAGATAGTCTTTAACAGTTGCTTAGAATCTTTGAAGAAGTGATTACTTGCTATGATCCGTGCAGGTAGCTCGGAATCTTGGAAAAACGTGTGTTTATGAATATCTCAGGAATGCAGAGTAGCCTATTGGCAATAGTGCTTGCAACGAAGTTCTTTCAAGATCCTCTTGTGGGGGGGATTCCTCCTGCTATCTCTGTAAGTTTCAACAACATCGTCTTCAGTCTTCACATTATATAAACCTGTTATGGATTACTAATGATTTGTATTTTGCAGACGGTGGTAATGTCGTTGATGGGTTTCACTCTCGTTATGATTTGGTCTAACGAAAAAAAAAACATCTAACAATGTAATTTAATTTCACTTCACATTTTGATTATACATATATCTATACTATAAACAATTGGAACTTCTTCTTGTAATATAATAATTCAATGCAATTTGAGATTTAAGTTCACCAATCTCCATTTTATCTTGTATTTATTGTGTTCAATTTAAATTTCTACTTTGTTTTGTGAGTGTTGTTGTGTTGTACTGTTGTGGACTTGGGGAAATAATAAAAGACGGTTCGACGACAAACCCGGTTTAAATTAAACCAGAACTTGAGAAATTGATTTTGGGTTCCAAAAAAGCTGAGCCATGGCGATAGCTTCAACAGCCACCGTTCTCTTCTGCTGCGCCAAACCCAGTTCCCGGCCAATTCCGATCAAGACCAGTTCATCTTCTCCTCTCGCCACCTTAAATGAAAGTCGGATTCGGAGCCGCAGCTTAACCCATGACCCAATTGCGTTGTCGGGTCTTATCGGAGCCGGTTTGGTTGCGGCTGCGTTCGTCGCGGCGGGACCAGATTCTAGTGCTATGGCGGCGGTGGATTCTCTTCAGCTGAACGAACCGGCTAATGCGTTGTCTTTACCCACTTGGGCAGTTCATTTTTCCAGCGTTGTCGAATGGTTCTTCTCCTTCTTCCCTTGCTCCTAGCTATTGATTTCAAATTTCACCTAGACAACATTGACGTTTGATCTATAGTGATACGTTAGTGTATCTGGTATTGTGGGTTTTTCGAGTTTTCGATGTCTTTCTTAAGTATTCATGTGCTCAGATCAAACCAGAATGAGAGTGATCTCAAAGATCAAGACTTTGCATTTAGAAATTGAAATTTGAGAGTACTTTATAGATAAACTTATTTCAAAGCCAGATTGAGTTCAAAAATGCAGTTGTGGAGCAAACATACTAGAAACTGTGATCTCTTCTTCCTAATTCTGGTTGTTTCTTTGTAACTAAAGGATTACGGCGATGGCGTTGGTATGGAAATATGGAGAAAGAAAGGGTTATGAGTCTTGGAAAGGTCTCTCATGGGGAATGGTGAGCTCTCTTAGCTGTTTTCCTAGATGCTCAACATGTTGTGTATTTAGATAGCTTGCACATGGTTTCAATTTCTGAGCCTTTTGGTTGAAGGATAGACTTGTTGTTCTTCTTGATCAGGTACCTTTGCTTGGTGGAGCACTCTGCGCATGCACATGGCATTTCTTTTACAATGATGAATCTCTTGAGGTCAAGAAACTTCTTTACTCTCACTTTGCCTATAAGTCTGGTTCCCTTTGGTAATCAGATGGTCTGATGAATCACTGATGAATGAATATAGGGCTAAGCTCTTGTTTAACTGTGATTTTGTTGTTTACTCTTTACTCTCACTGAGTGTTTTGATGGTGGGTGGGTGCATTATCAGGTGTTGGTCGCACTTCAGGCAGCGCTAACTGTGATCGGTAATATTACTTTGTGCATCGCTGCCTTTCGAATCAACAAGTTGTCATCCAAGATTGAAGTCTCTGAAAAACCGTGAGGGCTAGCTAAAACACATATTTGTGTTAGCAAAAACGTTGAAGTGAAATATCTATTGTCCCATTTCTACAGACGGGTAAAGCTGGCTTTTGCTTGTTATGGAACACCTGATTGGGGATGAGAGTAAGGTTTATATGATTTGTTTGCTATTTGCCTATTGCAGGAATCTGAGTGTAGCCTTTTTGGTGGTAGGAGAAGCAGCTGGATCTTCGAGAATTGCCAATGTGGTATATTAGTCAAAAGATCTTGCTTTATATTTCTAGAGATTGCATCAAACAAGATTATATTGAGCGTATATATATTGTATCTTCCTGATTATACTCTTAATGAGTAACACCAAAGCCATAATCTTTGTAGTACTGAAAATGTTGTTTTGGGTCATAGACTTGACTCGAATATAAAGTGGAGAATCTTTTTCTCAGAATGGAAACGTTGACTCAGATATTAAAAGTTTACTTGGCGCATCAAACAACTCCGCATGCATGCTAATTTGCTATTAATTCGTAAGTTTTTTTTTTTTTTTTGACAACAATTCGTAAGTATTATGTTAGATTATAGATAGTAAAACATGCCCAAGAATAGTCAAAGAAAACTCATTGTGTCACACTCACACATAGGATTAAATCAACAAAATTATTTAAAAAATGTCTTTTAAAAATCATTTAAAAAGTATGAGAAAAAAAAAAGCAGGGTAGTTGATCAATTCTTGGTAGGGACTAGGGAGGGACTAAAAAAATCCAAAATGTTTAATTAAGAAAAAAACTGAGTTCCACTAATATCTTTACAACTCGTTAATCGTGAGATTAGAGTATTAGACCAAGCCAAAGCGTGAGGACAAAGGCATATCTTATCTTTATCTTTTTATCTTCCCAGAAAAAAGTCCACCTATAATACCATCTTAATCATTGCTTAAACAACCCCAAGGCCATATATACAGACATTTAAAATTTTGTTAATTAAACTAATATTGTAATTTTTAAAAAAAGTTTGAATGTACATTTAGAGAAAAAGAGAAAAAAAATGTATATTAGAGATCAATGGAAGAGTCTAGAAGAAAGGAAAAATGTACAAGATTACTGAAAAGACAGTTTTTACCTCATAAGTTTGTAAATATTACAATTCCTTTCTCCAATCAGCCAGCCCCATCGATGATAAATTCAGAATCGGACGGCTTAAGATATTTAAAGGTGTACGTAGAAAGCGGTGTAGAGGAACATTACACAATAAACCGTACCGTGTGACTCATAGAAATAGTTTATTATAAATAAATACACACACAGATGTAAGTTCCTCCATAGTTACGTGTTTGTGTTTTTCTTCTCTTTTCTTCTCGATTACGAAAGGTCTCCTCGTCCTTCTCAATTGCCTTATTTTTTTATCATCGATTCATATAACAACAACACATCTTACGAAGATTACTTCTTTTTTTTTCTTATTAAAGATCAGAAGAAAAAAAAAAAAAAAACTCGTAGATAAAATTATCAGAAGAAGGAGATCTCTGGTTCACGACAGGTAAATTCACAATCTCTTATGTCTTTGTTTTTAGATTGAATTGTTTGATTTTGTGTGTTTTTTCCGATCGGAAAAAGACCTTGTGTTATCTTAGTGTTTGTCAGTTTGTGTCTATCGGAAACTCAGATCTACTTTTACGCTTTTTTGGGTTGGTGTTTGTGTTAATTTGGTAACGGAATTGTTAGAACTCAGATCTAATGTTTGTTTTTGGGGTTATAAAACGAATCAAGTCAAAGGTTGTGTACTTTGAATCTTACAGAACCCGACAACCTTAATAAGATCTTCTGACATAAAAAGACTTTGAATTTTTTTTTTTTCAAATAACAGGGGAATTTTTGGATCTTATGATTGAAAATTGTAGTTGTAAGATTCTGAATTTGACTTTTATCTTTTGTTTTTGGATTTTGATTTTATATGTGCAGGGAAAAAAAACAGAGAGTAGTAATGGGATCTGAACAAAACGATAGCACAAGCTTTACGCAGTCACAAGCTTCAGAGCCAAAGCTATGTGCAAGCGGGTGTGGTTTCTTTGGTTCACCGTCGAACATGGATCTATGTTCCAAATGCTACAGAAGCTTATGTGCAGAGGAGGCTCAAACTGTAGTTGTCAAAGCTGCTGTTGAGAAATCTTTCAAGCCATCGTCTCCTTCTCTTTCTCCTCCTCGTAGGCTCTTCATAGCAGAACCTGCTGTGAAACCCGAACTACTACCAGAAAAGTCCGTCCTTGTGGTGGCTGAGCCATCATCTGCTGCTGCAAGAGAAGAAGGAGAAGCGGTTCCGGTTCCTGATGAGAACAACCAGCCCTCGAGACCTGCACGACCGAACAGGTGTTTGTGTTGTAACAAGAAGGTTGGGATCGTGGGGTTTAAGTGCAAATGCGGCAGCACTTTCTGCGGGGAACATCGGTATCCCGAGACTCATGATTGCACCTTTGATTTCAAAGAAATTGGTCGTGGAGAGATTGCTAAAGCTAATCCCGTCGTTAAGGCTGATAAACTTCAAAGGTTCTGAATGAAACATTCGAATGTTTTCAAAAAGGATTTGGCGGTGGATTTACTCAAAAATTGTATTTGAAATCGGGTTTGGAGTGTATTTGGATTGTTTCCAAAAGGGAAAGAGGATGTATTTGGTTCCATAATAAAGTGAATCGATGAAGTTTGGTTCTTGATTTCTTACCTTGTCTCACTAACGTTTGAATCTCTTGCTTATATGTATCGTTGGGAGTCCACTCCTTGATAGTCTCTGACTGACTAAATTATATACGAAGAAGAAAGGAAAAGGTTCATTACGTCTCAAAATGTAAACACATATTTTAAAACTAAAGGCAATGAGGTTTGACTTATCTCACTTTTGACAATTTCGATATAGAGATCACAAGCAAAAGATACATACCGATGGACCGTTCACGAAAGCATGATTGTAGTTAAACCATGGCAAAGACAGTCGACAGCCATCGAGGCAATGTTCAGATTGTTTTTTCCCCTTAAGTGAATTCCAATCTTAAAACTCTCAATAATATCTATCACGCAAAAAGACTACTGGAAGATAAGAATGTCCGATGAGAATCTCGAACATTTTTACTCCCCAATAATATTTTTACATAATAAATATTTGTTATCCTCCTTATTTTGAAAATGGGAGCATTATAAGATCTTATAAAACTTTTCTAAAATGGTACAGGTAAAGGTTGTTTGAGGTTTTTTATTGGAAAAAAGAAAACCTCTAGTAAAATGTAAAAATTACATTACTGATCTTATATATAAAAAAATTTAAGTTTATTTCCCTTATTGAACTCTCAATAATAGGAACATATATATACAAATATATTTTTGGGAATTTAACATGAAAGAAAAATACTCATTGAAGGATAAAAAATGACTATTCATTTTAAATTCCCAATAATGTTTTGGCAAAAAAAAAAAAAAAAAAAAAAAAAA
>NC_025694.1:8775668-8785813 GCF_000633955.1 Camelina sativa
AAAAAAAAAAAAAAAAACAAAAAAAATACACAGACACTCATAGCAATAAAGATATACATGAACGAAACCACTTAGTTTGCTTTCAGCCTTTTTATCTTTGAAAAATTCATGTTTCCTAAGTGAGCTAACTAATTCATACCAGATCAATGCATAATACAAATTTCATGTTCTTTTTATAAACACCACAATGTTTACTTGAAATATAAATTAGAAATATGTTAGAACAAACACCACAAATTTCATGTTCTTTTCATGTTGGGCCTAAAAATATGTTAGTACGTGAAATATAATTATGGTTCTATAAAGCCCACATGTAAGATTGAGAGGAGAATTCTTTTTTGCTAACGAACTATTCAGACTAATTTTCGTTTTTTTTTCTTTTTCTTTTTGACATCAATTTTCGTTTTTTTAATATACATATACATACATAAGATAATTAACTTCACGTACGTGTATAAGCAACATTTGAAAAAACATGAATTTTTTATTGAAGACAATTAACAATGATGGAATGATATTTCATATTTGTCTCTTTACATTTTGTGGATCGATTCCTAGCTAGCAAGCTAATTCGGCGTAATTAATCACTCTTTTGATTTTCATTAATCTTAGATTAAAACCTCGCCTTTTTTGGATTAACAATTATCTGATTGGCCTTATTGAACTCTAATGTCATGTAAAAAGTTATTAGTTTCCGATTTAAACCATTTTGATTATGAATTAGAATTGAGTGATTATGTCTTCTATATTAGTGGTGATTTTTACATTTTCCATATATATGAGATCGTATAAGTCTCGCGTACGACGTCACGAAAAGAACCTGGTACTCACTATATACTCACGAGCAAGGCTCACGAGTACCGGAGTAAGGCAGCAGTTGAACAAGTGTATAGTCTCCTCCTTAATTATCCACATATGACATATCCATACCATGTCCATACGTATTCGAACATGCATGTATGAATATACATGCACATACAAAACTTGCCTATGTAGAGAGAACATGCACATAAAGCCCCCATACCTCTTTATTTTTTCTCGTAAATTGTTAGCCTCCCGTTTAAGCCGCCGGTATTGCAGCTTTTCTTTAAAGCATATATTACTTACACACAATTTAAATAAACATATAAAAGATTGTTATTTATTCATCTATATCTAGTTTATTTATACATGTTGTAATGTTAATGTATATCGTCTTTATTGTATATATGTATACTGCTGTCCGAGCGGACGACATGTGTATAACACTTATACACATCTAGCTATTATCATGTAATAACCAATTATTAGGGTAATCATTATCCACATTGACCTATTGATTGATTTTGGGTTTAAGTAGTTATTAAGCACGACATGAAAACTCTCGTTATAATATAAGTACATGTGTTTTAACTTACAGATATATTAATGTTTTCATGTAAACTAATAACAATCAACACAAGTTCCTTTCTAATTTTGGAAAGTAACTTTTTAGACACTTCAACAGAACTACACATATAAATAGCCGTTGATATGGACAACCGTAATTAATCATCCCAATTTATCTATGATTATATATCATATATATAACTATAGTGTAAATATACTACGTAGCTAAAATATTTTTTTTTAAAGTAGAAAGTCTTGATTAATTCTACTTAACTTTATGACTAGTAACATAAGTGAAAGTCTATATCGAAAACTCAAACTGGGAATGTTGATAAGTTAGTTGTTGTATAATGTATCTAAATAGTTCCATATTTAGTTTGTTACGAGCTATAAAAATTGTCGAAAAAACACCATGAAATGTTGATAAAAAACCATACTTAGAGAGCCAACGACACACACAAATCAAATGCAAACTAGCAATGATAATTCATCAGAGAAAACCAATACATAAAGAAAAGTGTTACTCAAATCATCATAGAAAGATCTATGGACTAAAAAACGAACCAAGATAAAAATTTAAGAAAAAAAAAGAACCTGATTCATCTTATGAACGTTGACCCATAATGAAGCTCGATTGAATCCTGATTCTTGATGATCTTCGTCGACTAAATCCATATATAGTCTTATTAATGTTCATAAGCTAACCCCTTTCAATCATATATATCCACTGAACTCATGATTCTTCGTTAGCTAGCTAACCAAGATGATGAGTGTGTGTGTCTTAAATATATTTTGATCAATAAGGTGGTCGTCCCGTTGACCAGTAAGACTGATCATGCTGCTGCTGCAACTGAACCGAACCAAGAAGGTTAGGTGGTAGCCCGTGATGACCCGACATAGCTTGTTGCTGATGTTGCAGTTGTTGCCCCATCATCGGTGGCGACTCCATTGATCCTCCTCCTCCTCCACCGCCGTGAACTGGCGTCTGCATCTCATCTTCCTCTAAAGGCAACCTCTCGTACGCGGCATTGCTAAAAGACGCTGCCATGACAACAACAGGACCAGCACACAGCAAAGGACCAACGACGCTTCCTCCAACGACTTGTCCTTGTCCTCCGGCGAGGTAAACACTCAAACCGGTGGCTGTAGGAGGAGCAGGAGGAGGGAGAAAAGAGCCTGAGAGAGAGAGAATCTCGAACCTTCCGTGAAGGCTAACGACCGAGCCAGGAGAAGGATGAGATCCAGGCTGACGTATGGTGACGTTCGTGACGTTTCCAGTACCGCTCATAACGCAAACGCCGCGTTGGCGTCTGCGTGCGAAAGTTGCAACGCTCTCGACTAAATCACAGCCGTCACCAATCTCCATCACGTGGGTTCGAAGCGCGTTTGCGCTATCACGAGTGATAATAATAGGTGGTTTTGGTTTGTTCTTGGATCCAGCTGGTCTTCCTCTTGGTCTTCTTGTCATCTGATGATCTCCTCCAGAACCACCGCCTCCTTCTCCTGAACCGCCGTGTAAGTCTATGTCTTTACCTTCACTACCGCTGTGGTTAGCGATGTTGTCTATGTTGTCGCTTGTCTCCTCACGATCCATCTTGATTTGTCTGTTTAGTCCTCCTCCTTGTTGATCATCTTCGGGTTGGTTTCTTTGTTGCTGGTGATGGTGGAGGAAGAACTCTTGTTGTTGCTGTTGGAGATGTAATTGAAAGTCTCTAGCGTGGAAGGGAGGAGGGAGAGAGCTTTGTGATCCATGAGATTGCACTGGATCCATGATCTATGATTCAATGGTCGAACTGGATCAAAAGTAAGAAGATAGTCAAGAGACTATACTGATCGATCTAAGAACAGATCTTTTCTTTAAGTTGACCTTTTTTCTTGTTTAGTTGTCAAAAAAAAAAACTAGCTAGCTAGAAGAAGAAAGAGAGTAGTAATGATAAACAACGAAATCCAAGCTGGATCTTCTTCATCTTCGTCTCTTGTTCCTTTTGATTTTGTAGGGTTTCTCTCTCTATACCTAGTTTTGTTGTATAGCTTTTCTCTCTTTTTTGAGTTGGAGGAAGTGAAATTTGGAAAGTGAAAAAGGGGGTTTTGGTGGGTCTTTATATAAACTAATACTGAGATGTGTGGGTGAGTCTAACTTTGGTTTTTTGATTGGTAAACTAGGGTTATGTAAAAAAAAAAAGGGTACAAGATAAGAAGCCCAAGTTATGGGATTTTTATTATGTGTANAGTTATGGGATTTTTATTACGTGAATTGACTGTGAGTTACTTTCTTTGTATGGGCGGTGTTTGGTCCCTCCCTCGCTCATTCACCTTAAACCTAATATCTCGTCACTGGTTAGTAAGTCACTCCAACCATCAAAAATTGGAAGAAAAATATAAATACGATGCATTGTTGGCTTGTAGTGATCCTAGCTAGTAGTGATTAATATTCAACCGGTTATCTCAAGATCATTAACTCATATAAATACGAGTATCATTTGCTACATCAACATGATTCACCGGTTGTATGGAAAAAAAAAAAAAAGCAATGGATTCAAACTTTTTTAACTATCAGGAGAAAGAAAGAAGCAAAGTTGGTATCAAAAATAAAAGATACATTATTAAAAATAAATTATTGCATGGTTGACCAAAAATAAATAAAAATGATTGCATGTACATTAGCTATAGAATTATTACGATTAGTGAATATAAATACACGCACCAACAAACAAACTTACAACTCATTCAATGATAAGTATAAGAAATATCAATTACCAATATATTTGGTTATACAAGACGTTGGTTGGAATATTAAATCTTTAACATATGATTGATTTGTAATATTGATATGATGATGAATGTTCCTGTGTTGCTGAATTTGTTTAAAAATATATTCCTTTAAATATCTTTAAATGAATAACAGCACTAATGTTATTTTTATACAATTGTCATTAAGGTTATAGATTAGTGTTGTTCGTTGAAAAGAAACTATATAGGCTATATATAAGAGTAGCCTTTACTTAGTTGATATATAGTCAAACGATCCATTTGTCAATATAATCCAGATCTAAAGTTGTTTCTTTATTAAAAGTATGTTCATACAGACACATGTGTTTATATAGAGAGAGATTGAACATTGGAGAGAGTGAAATAACAAGAAGGCGCGAAGATGTCGCTGACAATTCCAAAACCACGAGAGAGAGTTTAAAAAGTTGAAGAAGAAGAAGATAAGAGAGGAGAGGAGAGGAGAGACATCGCATGAACTGTTGGGAGAGATAAACACAAACTTCAAGGTGTTAAAGAGATGCCCTTTGTCGGCTCTCTCACGATCGTCACCCCCTCTCCCCACGTGCCCTTCTCCTCCCACTCCTTTATTTTCTTTACATCGATAAAAATTTTCCGATCTATTCCAGCCAATAAACATAAGCAAGGTTTTTTGAATTTTATCTACGTGTATGTGCATAATGGTATTGATATAGAGTTAAGGGTGTAAAGTTTGATAGTTTCACATTTATTTCTAGTGTGTAAATTTTGCGTATGAACCATTTTAGGCACTTTAAATTTTGGTTTGACATTTTATATTTAGGGTTACGGAATGTTTTTTCATGCAAAGGAACCTACTCACCTCTAAATTTAGTCGAGTAGTCGAGCAATTTAGTTTTAGGCCTCACCTCAAAATATACTAATGTTATAGCGTGTGTTACTATATATATATTGGTAACAACTTTAGTATCAAACTTAAGACAACTAGACATATAGTAGATTGGTATCAAAAATAAAAGATACATTATTAAAAAGAAACAAAATTGGTAAAAAATATATACTAATGCTATAGCGTGTCTTAAACTATTGTTGTGAAAAAACAAAAATAGTACTCCTACTACTAAACTATAACGCTGACTTTCAATTGATTCACTTAAAACATGAAACCTTATATTTATGTTATATTGCAGATTATACTAAAAAAATGTGAACGTGTACCAAATCACAAAAAATATATAGTGATGCTTCTTTCTAACTTTTCTAGTCGTACAATAAATGATATGAACATTCCTAAATAAAAAAGATTAAACTACCAAATTTTTGTGCTTGATTATGCATTTTCTAACTATAATATAATAGTATGTCGGGAAAACGTCCTGGTTCCCCATGAGAACTATGATATCGTACCAGATGGAGCCCGATCTTTACCCCCGTCCCAGATGGCTCTCATGAAATTCTTCTCAATCTATATACCCATATATCGGGATGTTATCGGTTTAAAGAGTGAACCGATACGATACCGTTCATACCAAATAGAAAACCAAAAATAAAACCTGACTGATGTTAATAATCCGACCCGAGACGATACATCTATAACACATCTATAACTCCATTAAAATCCCCAAATCCTCAAACCCTAAAAGCATAAAATTCTTAAATCGATCTTTGCAACCATGAGTACCGTTTCTGGAGGTTCGAGTGGTTCATCAAATGTTCGACAAAGAGGATTCGTCGTTGGCGTGCCTAAGAGATGCTGGTGTGGGGAACACATCGTGGCAAAGAATTCCAAATCCGAGCCTAATCCTTCTCGGAGATACTTTCGATGTCGAGAAGCAGCAGCAAAGAAGGTACTATGTTATGCTTTGTTTGATGTAGACATCGACCTAATCCAAATCCGAGCCTAATCCTTCTCATCAATTTTCATTGTATTCTATGATATAATGTTAGCTTGTGAACGATAACCACATCTTTAAGTGGGTCGATGAGGCATTGTTGGACGAGGTAGCAACATTGGGTGTTCAATTTGAGAGAGTAAAAGAAGAGATGAAAGAGCGTACAATAGAGACATTGCAAGAACAGAAGCTGAAATTTGAGAAGATGCAAATGGAGTTCGAAAAAGAGCTTTGTGAGAGGGTTGAAGAAGTTTTGTTGGAAGCAAAAGCTGAATTGCAATGTAGGATGAATAAGAGTATAATTGTATGTGTTTTCGGTTTTATGATCTTGTTTGCTCTGTTTAAGCTTGTATGATGAGCTATTGTAAACTATTGTTCGGTTGTAATCTATTGTTGTTCGGTTGTATGCTCTGCTTTATGCTCTTGTTTGTTTTGGTGTTGAGTGTGAACTCCTGTTGGTGTTGCTATTGCATTTAATAAGATAAGACATTCCACATTTCATAAAAGGCAGAACATGATGAACACATGTTCTGAAAACAAGCAGAATGATAACGTTTTGAAATCATGTTCTCAACATGATCACAGACCAAAAACATAACCCTACTAGTCTATTCGACCAAAATACAGATCCAACTAGTCTCTTAAACCAAAAAACAGACCCCTACTACCATAATCTTCAATATTCAGGCTTGTGAAAGTCCTCCACCACCTTGAGATAGTCCTCCACCACCCTGAACAACTTCTCCTCCACCAGATTGAGAAAGTCCACCACCATCTTGAGAAAGTCCACCACCTTGAACAACTTCTCCTCCACCACCCTGAGAAGCCTGAAAAACCGCAAATTTCAAAAAATGAGAACAAGAGACTCATCTTGAGAAATAAAATGAGAAAAAACCGATTAACAACCTGTGTTTGATTCTTCTTCTGGTGGTACCTACGGTTATGCTGATCAGAACCACAAATTCCACAGTGCATTATCCTTTTTTTATGTTTTGGTTTCTTCTTGACAGGAGACTCATTTACACCTGGCTTCCTCTTCTTGTCTGCCTTGGTTATCTTCTTTCTCCCAGGTTGTGGTGGCTCAGGTGGAACATGAACATTCTCACCTAAAGTCGAAGGCCAATGACGAGCACCCCTTTGTGGAGTAATGCCCTTATCCCCAACACATCTAAACCCGAGTTTATCTTTGTCATGCTCTTTAGCAAGAAACCTTGCCACATATGGAGTACATAAACCTGAAACATCAAAAACCAAGAACATTGCATTAAATATGTAGAAATCATAGACAGTCTTTGAATAAAATCATAGACAATCGTAGAAAATTGCATTAAATTTTGAATAAAGTTAATTACCTTTGTGAGAATGAGAGAGAGCTGAACGCTTGGCAATCCGAACCATAGACAGTCTTCTAACTGTCTCCAACATTGCCACAAACGGTTTCTCCCTTGCTTTGTCGATGGTCTTGTTGAAAGATTCTGTGAAGTTGTTGTCAACATCTTCGCAATAACCCCCCAACTTATAGAAGGCACGACACCAGCTCTTTGGTTTCGACTTCATAACATCATCATACACACCAGTGTCATAAGCGTGTATCTGTTCCAGTCTCTCACCGAACTGTTTTGCATTATAGCTCCAAGCCATATGCCAGAGGAGTGGCTTGATTTGCTTCTTGGAAGGATGAGTCTTCTTCAAGTTCCCATAGATGTGTCTAACACACATTCTATGCTCTATTTGTGGTAACTCCAACTCCACAGCTTTTATCAACCCCTAATTGAGAACCAAAAACCAAACATATTAAAAACGAGAGCATTCACATTTATTAACCAATATAATAAATTAGTTAGATACATACCTTTTGTCGATCAGACACTAAAATGTAACCATCTCCCTCGTTTAGATCCAGGTCAGTCTTCAATCTCTTCACAAACCATAACCAATTGTCTTTGTTCTCAACTTGAACAACACACCAGGCTATTGGATAGATGCCATTGTCTGCATCTCTGCCTAATGCAGCAAGCAACTGTCCCTTGATCTTTGCCTTTAAGAAGGCGCCATCAACTCCTATTATTGGCCGGCAAGTCTGTTTCCAAGTTCTTCTAAGGGCATCGAAACAAACATAAAACCGATTGAAGACGTCTTGACCAGCATCATTCTTAATTGTATCAATCTCCACAACAGACCCTGGATTTGCTTCCAAGATCTCAGCTTGGTAATCTCGCAGTCGTGCAAACTGTTGTTCATACTCATACTCTATCCATCCCAAAGCCTTTCTCCGAGCAGCTTGACATTGTGGCCTAGTAGCGGATATCTTCCACCTTTCCATGATAATCTGTTCAATCCTCAAAGGCTTGTAATGATCCGGTTCCTCTCTAATCTTATCGAGAAAAATTCTAGCTATGACTGGGACCTTAAACATCTCACACTCGCCATTGGGGGTACAACAATGCTTATCAATGTATTTCGTAATCTTCCACAAAGATGCGTTTGGAAGAAGTGCAGCAAACACTTTCCACTCACAATTGCCCTTATCCCCAACACATCTAAACCCGAGTTTATCTTTGTCATACCTGTATTGCTTCAAATTGTAACCAGTATGTAGTGCATAGTCCAAGACACTCTCCTTGAATGCGACCCCATTGTAGAAGGATTGGTCTTTCCACAAAGTTCCATCACCACGTCCGATATCCGTAAACACCCTCTCTGGACCCGCACCACGACCACGACCCGCACCACGACCACGACCTTCTTCCTCGTCGTCACTTTCTGGGTACGTATCATGACGAATCGACTCTTCAGCATCGGTAAATTCCTGAGCAAGCATATCGACGTGAAATTCATCTCGATCCTCTCCTTCTTCATCGTACTCTCGTTCTCCAACACCATCTCTTTGCCCAATACCATCTTGTTGCCCAAAACCAGATCGGATTATTAAATCCATCGATTCAATTTGAGAAATCGATGGTGAAATTTGATTTTCTAGGGTTCGTCGCGAGAGAAAACAAAAAAGAGGTTAAAATGTGATTTTAGGGATTTCTCGGTTGAGGGTTATGTTTCTAATCGGGTCAAAATCAGGTTTTAATCGGGTCGAAATCAGGTTTATTTTGGTTTGTAAACTTCGTCACTCGGTTAATCAAATAGTAAACCAATTAAACCTATAGCAATGGTGAAATAGATGATATCTTCTATTCTCATGGAGATACAAAACGTAAATTACAGATATATGGGTATATAGATTGAAAAGAATTTCAGGAGAGCCATCTGGGACGGGGGTAAAGATCGGGCTCCATCTGGTACGATATCATAGTTCTCATGGGAAACCAGGACGTTTTCCCTAGTATGTCCAAAGACGTGTTTATATTAGTAGTATACTTGTTTTACATTTTCCAATAATTAGTTGGTTAGTTAATAAGTATTGATCCCATTACAAAAATCAATAAAATTGTTGGAAAATGAGGTCACCCGACTAATTTTATGTTAAAATACGAAAGGCATGAAACTTATCAAACCAAAGTTTTGATGAGTTCACGAGCGCTTAAAAAGAGAAAAGGACAGCTTGCTTTCAATCCCGAATTCTACGGATAATTAGTTGATTGGTTAATTAAATTATGTGGGGTTTCATTAAACGTATGTAATCGAGGCATTAATATGATATATTGACGTCATACTCTCTGTATTAGATGCTTTGGTTAAGTATTATAGGTTCTGTCCACACCAAAAAAAAAAAAGTATTATAGGTTTTGCCATTATCCAGTACTTGAAGAGGGCATAAAAATGATTCTCATATAGTCATATTATTTGGTTTTCCAAACCATTACCAACAAATATCAAAAACTTATGGCTTCCATATAGTAAAAGATTTTCGGGTCAACTAATTTAGAATAATGATTTACATATTGTAGTAACTGATAGTAAATCTAATTAATGAAGCTAATTAACAACTAGTAAATCTAAATGTAAGTCCCACGTGGAAGACACCTAATTTGCGTCAAACCTTGTCGTGCTTCTGCTTTTCTCACGAACCTAACTAATGGTCCCCTCCCCACCATATTTGATAAACAATTATGTTTATAAATGTTGAAATTAATTTTTCCTAACCTCAAGTGGATGTTAAATAAAATTTTTAAGTGATCTAATCTACAA
>NC_025694.1:8785879-8790977 GCF_000633955.1 Camelina sativa
TTTTTATAAACATAGTTGTGTATTGAGATAGAAACAAAGTTGAAGGCTAGTGTTTATACTTGGGACGGGGGAGGCATGTGGGTTAATTAATGATTAAGTGGATGCTTTGAAGGCCATTAAGACGGCATAATTGGAGACAAATTAGGCTAACGACAAAGCTATAAAGCTTAAAGAAACCTCACATGATTTAAGGGGTTCTTTCCATTACGAAACTCATTAACACATTTATATTCATTGATATCATCACACTCAGTTCAGAAAAATGGGTTTACCACTAACATATGAAAATCCATAACTGTGATCTTTAGATTGGATTGGATTGGTCCGATTGGATACCACTCATGGGCTAATAAAGAAAATCTAATATAAGTAATACTGTAAAAAAACAGATATATACACTGATATTGGTTAGAAATATATGTTTGTTTTTGAGGTGATTAGTCTAAGGCTGTTATGTTGGTTTAGAATGATAGTGATGGAGTGGGACTAACATAGCGATACTTGGATTGATTGGTTCAGTTTGGATTTAATCTTGTTTTTAGGATATAGTAGAAAAAGAAAACTCATTATAGCTTAATGTTGAACGTTGTCAAAATGGAATCTTGCATTATAAACAAATAATGGGCTTCTCAAATTAAACAATACTAAAAGTATGTTGGTATATGCAATAATTATAAATTATAACTAATCGTCCAACTTTTCAGGAGCTCGTTAAGGGTCAAATTTCAATTTTTTTTTTTTTTACAGAAAAATATTTAACACTATTCTCTCTTTTGCTATTGACTGACTAGAATGTCTCCGAACTGCTTGTCTTAGTTCTGCCAAACAGCAATATTTTTGAAGTTAACTATACTACCATAATACTTAACCGCAAGATAAACTAAAATATACGAAGACATGAGTTTTTCTAATCAGGTTTTGCTTTCCCAGATATGGCAGTTGTCCTCCGAAGATGTATGTTATATATTTTATTAACTCTCTATGGCTGGAGAAAACAAAAAAAATGTAAACATATATATGATGGCTAGCTAAGATAGTATTTCAACAAAAGTTTCCTTTAAGTTCAAACTTTAGCTCCAACGATTTTTGAAAATGTTGAATAATTTTAACAGTGTTCGTTCTCGCAGCAGCGATGACAAAAAAATTTCATAAATTAGTAAAAATTATACATATAATTGTCTCAAATAAATATCATAAATTAGTAAAATTATACATATGTACTAGGAGGGATTAAGTCAAGGTTATATATATATATATATGTCTATATTTTTGATATAGAGTTTTGTTAACCGCCCAGAAGTATTAACGTCCATTAAAGAAAAGATTAGGAAACAAAACATGTAAATTACTAAAAGAAGTTACTATTGGTATACATGCCTAATCTTTTTGATGGACCGGGTGACCGAGATTTAAAAAAATGGGCCATCAATGCATGAATGGTTTTTTTTTGGACCCGAACAGTTTCTCAATCATATTTAATTAAATTACTTGAAGATTTACGATAAGATTAAGGCTATAAAGTATAAACGAATTTATAAACGTATCCAAAATTATACTTATTTGTTGAATGCGAATTCTTAAGATCGTGGTACCAGATTCCATTTCACATACTTTTGTGTTCTTGAATTAGTCCTCGTATCATTAGCTATCTAATTTTGATAAAAGGATATGATAATTTCTGTTAAATAAAAAATCATAGCTAAAGTGATTCGCATAAGAAGGAAGCAGAACTTTAAAGGTTAACTTAGCCGTATGGGTCGACTATGGTTCGGGTATAGGATGAAATACCAATTTATTAATGTGAAAATATACCACTTTAACACAAATTTGGCAATTAATTACTAGATTAACACTCCACCCTATCCAATAACTAGAATGACACAATTTTTATGTATAATGACTACAAACCCAGAAATTTTGTTTTCTTTTTCTTTAATTTTTGAAAAAAAACGAAAAACCTAAACATTATAGTGTTCAATAATTTGATTTAAAATATGATTAATTAAAAATATAAAATGATAAAAAGATGATGTTTATTTTTTAATATAATAAATAAAAATAAAATATGATTTAAAATATAATGTATAAAAATAATATACAAATTGTTTATAAAATATTATGTATAAAGATATGATGTAAAAATATGAAGTTTAAGACTATATAGTTTAAATAATTTTTATAAAAAATATAATGTATGAAATTATAACTAAAAAATAATGTATATAAAAAATGATAAAATAAGATTTATGAAAATATAATATAATATATAAAAATATGATTTTGAATATGATGTTAATTTTTTAATATGATTCAGGAAAATGAAAATGTATAAAATATGCTTTAAATATATGAGTTTAAAAATATGATTCATAATATGATTTATAAAAAATATAATTAATAACAATATTACTGAAAAATATAAATTAAAATAAATCTGTTGTCACTGTATTTACATTTTACATTTAATAAATTTGTTATCAAACACCAGAATTTTGGAGGGAAACAAAAAAACTGTCATAACATAAACAAATCTGTCATAACATATGGTATTCACATAGGTCATTTTGGCAATTTTTTAAAAACGTTATAAATCTGTTATCAAACGACAGATTTTTAGTTAAATTAAAAAATCTGTTGTAACTTAAAACAAATCTGTTATCAATAGAGGTTAACCTAGTAATTATTTTTCTGTAGAAAAATCTGTCATAATATGACATATTTTTAATGAAGAAAATAAATCTGAAATAACTGTGTAAAATAAATCTGCTAGACATTAGATCAAATCTGTCATATATTGTAAAAGTATGTGGTGTCTTTATAAATAAGTCTGTCGTGAAAAATAAATTTGTCATCAATTATAAACCTGTTATAACTGTAATTAAAAAATATGTCGTCCAAAATAAGTCTGTCATAAAAAATCTGTCATACAAAAATAAATCGGTTGTGCAAAAATAAATCTGTCACAACTAGTCCGATAAACTTTTGAAAATATTTTGATTTTCTTAAAAGAATTTCTAGGAAGGTAAATTTGACTTTATTTTTTTTCCTAACAAAGCAAAAAAATGGTATTTTAGGCAAAAAAAATAACTCATATAACCCTCACATTTTATGAGTTATTTTAGTAATTAAGCTCTTAATTTGGGTCAATCTAGTTTTTCTCCCTTTATTAATTTGTGAAAAATATTAATTTTTGTTTCCTGACTGTTTCTTTATGGTTTTGTCCAACAACCACTTTTAATCCCCAATCCCGGAAAACAGTGATAAATCCTTGTCATTTCATAAAAATTAACTAATCCTATCTTTTATTTTTGTCCTTGAGTCCTCTTTAGTCAAAACCTTTTTTAGAGAAGCAACAAAATTAAAGTTAAAATATCCAATCATCCAAGAAAAAGATGGTATTCTTATTTCTTAATTCATAATGTTTTTTATTTGAAATGATGCCTTATGCAATTATTTGTTGCTTTTTGCCTTTTGGAAAGGAAAACATAAAGCCAAGGTCCACTGGTCACATATCCTCTTCAAACACATCTTTGGTCTTTGTTATTTGTATGTTCAACTAATTATTTCTCAGTTCCGTGAATTATATGGTTTCTATTTCTGTAAGTGAGGCAAGTTCTGAAAACCATCCACACAACTAAAAGACTACATTTGTGGTTTATTAGATGATGTCAAACTCTTCTTACATGAAAGTTTTGTTGTTTGCTTTCCCCTATTTCACTCAACCAATATCAATTTTTCGTAAAAACAATAGTATTTTTTTTTTTTACTAACTGCACACTTTGGAAAGAAACAAAAATATATGATTGCAAAAGTGGAAATGAGACTGATATGGATTCATTATCACCAATGCACTTAAGGGTGTATACAGGAAACCCACCCAACTTGTTCAACCATTGCTTCCCAATGGCCGTTACAAAAGAAGGTTCCTCGAGATAATTGTTTCAACATCACTTTCTCACGCAACTCATGCTTTTGATCTACAAGTTTAATAAAATCCTCCACGCAAACAACAAAACCATTGCCCACTTCCAGACACAAATTTCATCTTCATCAACAAAACAAACAACTATATCCGCAAAATTGGCTGAAACTTCTTAAAAGTTATTTATTCCTTTTTTTCCAAATTGTTCATTTTTCAAGGAAGAAGGATGTCTGAGACATCAAAGTCAGAGTCTATCGATCCAGAAGTCTCTGAAGGGTTTTGTTCAAAGACCTTGATGCAGAGCACTGTTCATGAGCTGAAGCTGCAGATGAGAATTGGTTTGCCATTGGTGGCTATGAACTTGATGTGGTTCGGTAAGATGACCACCACGTCTGTGTTTCTTGGCCGTCAAGGTGAGCTTAACCTAGCCGGAGGTTCTTTAGGTTTTTCCTTTGCAAACGTCACTGGCTTTGCTGTTTTGTATGGAATCTCTGCTGCAATGGAGCCTATTTGTGGCCAAGCTTTCGGAGCCAAGAACTTTAAGCTTCTCCACAAAACTCTACTCATGGCAGTTCTCTTGCTACTCTTGGTTTCGGTACCAATCTCTTTCTTGTGGCTCAATGTTCATAAAATTCTTATTGGTTTTGGTCAAAGAGAAGACATTTCCTTCATAGCCAAGAGATATATTCTCTACCTCCTTCCTGAGTTGCCAATCATCTCTATGCTTTGTCCTCTTAAGGCTTACTTAAGCTCACAAGGTGTTACTCTCCCAATCATGTTCACAACAGCTGCAGCCACTTCTCTTCATATCCCCATCAACATATTCCTCTCTAAAGCAAAAGGGCTTGAAGGAGTTGCAATGGCGGTTTGGATAACCGATTTCATTGTTGTGATTCTTCTAACGGGATACGTGATAGTCGCAGAACGATCGAAAGATAACAAATGGAAAGAAGGTGGCTGGTTAGACCAATGTGCTCAAGACTGGCTGACACTGATCAAGCTTAGCGGACCATGTTGTCTCACCGTGTGCCTTGAGTGGTGGTGCTACGAGATCTTGGTCCTTTTAACTGGGAAGTTACCAAACCCGGTGCAAGCCGTATCGATCTTGGTCATAGTTTTTAACTTCGACTACTTGCTTTACGCTGTGATGCTCTCGTTGGGTACGTGCGTGGCAAC
>NC_025694.1:8791090-8811012 GCF_000633955.1 Camelina sativa
AGGTGTTACTCTCCCAATCATGTTCACAACAGCTGCAGCCACTTCTCTTCATATCCCCATCAACATATTCCTCTCTAAAGCAAAAGGGCTTGAAGGAGTTGCAATGGCGGTTTGGATAACCGATTTCATTGTTGTGATTCTTCTAACGGGATACGTGATAGTCGCAGAACGATCGAAAGATAACAAATGGAAAGAAGGTGGCTGGTTAGACCAATGTGCTCAAGACTGGCTCACATTGATCAAGCTTAGCGGACCATGTTGTCTCACCGTGTGCCTTGAGTGGTGGTGCTACGAGATCATGGTCCTTTTAACTGGGAAGTTACCAAACCCGGTGCAAGCCGTATCGATCTTGGTCATAGTTTTTAACTTCGACTACTTGCTTTACGCTGTGATGCTCTCGTTGGGTACGTCCGTGGCAACACGAGTGGCCAATGAGCTCGGCGCAAATAATCCGAAAGGAGCTTCTAGAGCAGCTTACACTACACTCATTGTAGGTGTTGTTTCAGGCTGCATAGGAGCGTTAGTGATGATAACATGCAGAGGAGTTTGGGGGTCTCTGTATACTCACGATGATCAAATCATCTTAAACGGTGTGAAGAAGATGATGCTGATAATGGCAATTATAGAAGTTATAAACTTCCCAGTAGTAGTTTGCGGAGAGATTGTTCGGGGAACAGCAAAGCCGTCGCTAGGAATGTATGCGAATCTTGGTGGATTCTATCTCTTGGCTTTGCCTTTGGGAGCAGCTTTGGCATTCAAGGCTAAACAAGGGCTTGAAGGGTTCTTGATCGGGTTTTTAGTTGGAATCTCTGTCTGTTTTACGATATTGCTGGTCTTTATTGCAAGGATAGATTGGGAGAAAGAAGCTGGGAAAGCACAGATTCTGACCTGTAACACAGCGGAAGAAGAACATGATCATAGGATATCAAATTAGACCTGAAGAAGTATCTTAATGTGTAAAGAGGTAGATATATAGCTACGCCTAGTGAGCCTTAAAGTGGACAAAGCAAAGAAGGGATTGGCAAATAAGGAAGGAGGAGGTAGAGTCAGAAGATACCCTATGAAGGACATGTCTTCTGTCAGACCAAAACCAACAAGAATCTTGTTAAGTAAAGCTTTTTTTATAGGGAAGTTTGTGTTTATTAGTAAGTTTTGGCCATTTGGATCAAGTTTGTTTTTATAATATGAAATTCAAAGCTTTTCTCAACTATATTTTTCGTTGCAACATGAGAAGTAAATAAAGTTAAATCTGATTTTGGAAAGAGCCTTAAAAAAGAAAAGTAAGAAAGAAAAAGAAAAAAAAGAAATGCGCCCACCGTGGGGCTCGAACCCACGACCACAAGGTTAAGAGCCTTGCGCTCTACCAACTGAGCTAGACGGGCTTTTGTCAGTAAACCACAGTAAATTTTAATACCCTTAATTACCTGACGAGTCTTACTAAACTCTCTTTTACATCTGAAATCTTGAGAACCAAAGACATGGATCCCGAATATATAAAGAAACATCTCCAACATTGATTCAGTTTTACCAAAAAAAAAATAGGATTCAGCTATAGAAACTATGTTAGCGTTAAGACTGAAGAGAAGACAAAACCTGGATTCTGATTTTGATATGAGATACAGATACAGAGAATCAAAACGCCTAAACCCTTGAATTTGATAGAGGCATCTTCACACACCACCCTGTAAATACATAAATACACCATTCACCACATTAAATATATCACTCTGATCTGATTCAACCAAAATTCTCACTCACTACTTTCAATTACTCAAAAAAAACAAAAATGTGCATTTGATTTGATCATCACTTGAGAAACTAATTTTTTTTTTTTTTAAAACCTACCCGGTGATTTTGAGCTTGATTAATTTAACGGTACCACAACAAATTCGTCTGTGCGTGCATTGTAGCTTCCTGGCGCTACTCTATCTCAATTGGCTTAAGGAAGGAATTGAGATGCCCCAAGGAAGAAGATAGAAAGAGGATGATGAAGAACTAACTGCCCAAAAGATATCGTTTTGAAGCACTAGTTGTCTCTATCTTCTTCGTTGATACTTATTTAGTACAGGTAAGTGGGCTTGTGTTTTTAATTTAGACCAATGGGCCTTTGGCTCATCTTCAGTAAATGTAAATATCTACCTTATGTTATTTTAAAGTGATATCATATATTATTGTTAGGTTAATATAATCTTCTTCCAACCCAACCCAAAACAAAACAGAAAATTCTAGCTCCACCACTAAATGTATATATATCTTACTTAGCAAACACAATGAATAGATAAAGTATGTATATCATTTTCTCATATTTTGGTTGCAACATTATCTGGATCCATATTGCAAAAGTTCGAAATGTTGTATTCATATCTTACTAACTTTTTTTTTATTCTTTCTTTCTTTTGTGTTAAAGAATTTATATATATCTAACTTTTAAACTAATGATTTCTTTGGTCAAGAATGTACCAAACGAAATTGTACATTACTTGTAGCTTCCATCGATTTTCATGAGTATTTTACTTCTCCAAGTATTTATTTCAAAATAAGTATATATATATATATATATATATATATATATATATATATTTGTTTTTCATTGAAATAAAGAGTGACATATGCCAAACGAAACTAAATGTCTTCACCAACACACAGCAAAGCTATTGTTGGAGTACTACCCATTTCTTGTTTTTTTTCGGTTCTTGGTGTTTTGGTAGACAAAGAACCTAAAGACATTGATTGTTTCTTGTGAGTGCCATGTGAATCGGAAACACATCTCCAAGGAGTAG
Organism: Camelina sativa; assembly: GCF_000633955.1. Classification (NCBI taxonomy): domain Eukaryota; kingdom Viridiplantae; phylum Streptophyta; class Magnoliopsida; order Brassicales; family Brassicaceae; genus Camelina; species Camelina sativa. The sequence goes on from NC_025694.1 coordinate 8,793,871, forward strand.
TGTGGGGCACTCAAATCTATCTCAACTTTAGGGTTAAATAATGCTTAACATTAACTTAGGTTTGTTTTGGTTTTTATTACATTTTTTGGTGATATATTACTAATTAAGTCTTAAATGTACGACCACGTTCGTTTTATAGATCGATGAATAGACAGACACGCACTCGGGTTGTTCGGAGTTATTTTATGTTTTGTCAACGTTTTATTAATCTTTTATAGCGTTGAGTTTTTTTTTTTTTTTTGTTAATAAGAGCGATGTTTTTGCGATATGTCAAAAGGCCGGTTTTGAAGTTAATACTCTTTCTTCTTAGTTTTTTAGTTACATATGAACTTCATTTGAATTTAGGTCGCTCACATGATATTAAGATTTTGGAATCTATCGCTGTTTGGAGAGGCTAATTCTGGTTTCAGAGTTCGAATTGTGTTTCGATTTCATGGCTAAGTGTTGATCATGAGATAGATAGAATTTGGTACATCCTGAGAGGGTGATGAAGTGGTATACCCATGTGATGTATCATGCATATGAGCTTGTGATGTTCCTTCTGTGCTTAACACATTTATTTCTCTCTTGCATTTGTATTTTATTAGTATACTCATGTGTAGCATATTAGAAAAAGGTGAAGATGAATTGCGTTATAAAAGAAAATGACAAAAAAAAGTTAAATCACGTTTTTTTCCTTTATAAATACAAAGCTAATAACAAAAATCACGTTATGTTTTACCAAATATGTTGATCATCAACCAAAAGGTGGACACGACAATGTCGTTAATCATCTAAACTTTTGGAATACGATTGAAAAATCTTAAGAATAAGTAATATCTTTTTCAAAGTGAAAACTTATTAGAGCTTCCGATCCCTACAAGGCTACAAGATTAGAATATCGTAAGAATAAGTCATATCTTTTTTCATGAAGTGAACTAGTGACAAAAGTGAAAACTAATAGAAATGTTACGAAATCTATATAAAGGTAGTTGTTACACCTATCTAAATATTTTGAACAATATAAAATATTTTGAATAAAAATACAACAACTATACTCCTAATTTTGGTATATGATCGTGATCAGGCAGTTGTCGATATATCGAAATCTAAAATTCTTAGGTTCATTTTCAAAATCAAAAAAAAAAAAAAATAGTCTGAAGAACATCTTTTACATATTCTATATATATTTTTAAAAAATGTTGGCTACAGCTGTATAATACATGAATTTTTTTTATATAAGTGTAATACATGTCTTAAAAACGATATAGGTATTATATTATTAAACGTGATTAGAAAATGTCACTATCTTCTAAATTGTGAGTCAAATATTAAGAAAAGTGAATGATAAGAAATTGGCCGGTTCAAAAGTCTGAACTTACAAGCCAAATAATAGTCCCACGCCACACTCTTCTCTATGAAATGTCTTTGACAATTACTATTTTTTTTTAGTTCATACGTTCCTTACATTCTAAATAAATTATCTCACTCATTAGTATCAAAAGCGAATAGGAAGTATAAAAATACGAAACTAATGGATAGCATAGTATTATATTCGTTATTCCTGTAATTCTTCTGACCATTGAATTTGAGAAGTGAGAACTGTTGCATGCAGCGACCACATGTTTCTGTCTTTGACCAAATCCTAATCCTCTCTATCTGTCCTCTGATTCTTTACAAGTTTACATATTTCATAGAAGAATCTATAACTCGACCGTGATCGACGGCTCAGATCTGACACTATAAATATCAAGATCCACATAATAAGTGCGTCCCACTTTCGCGGTTTCACCACTTACTGCGACAATTGCGGATATTTTATTTATCTCAAGAACAGATTATTTAAGTTGTTTACATTCAAACTAAATCTTCTAATAATAACTATCCTTTTTATTATTGTACATCCATTAGCGATTTTTACATAAAATAGTTTAAAGTTTAGACCTACAGCTATGCATCCGTCAACGTAAAGATCATATTTTGTTGTGACAATAATCACACACAAAACTCCATGTCCGCTATCCCGGATTCATGTATAAAGATAAAACGCATAATTGTGTCTAAAAAATATTAAAAATGGGTGTGACTCCATAAAAAGACGAATACACATCGGTGCTATAAGCACTCAAGCAGCGCCACCACGACTCGAGTGTTTCCATTTAAATAAGTCTCAAACCATTTCATATGACACTTTCCGTTACATAATCATTATATAAATGGGGACTAAGAATTAAATGTTTTAACAGAACGACGGTTACTATTTACTCTTTTTTTGTTTTTTTGTGCAAACTATTTACTCATTTATGACTAAATTTTATGACGGTGAGGGTTCGGCCATTTATGAATATGTTTTGTGTATCTCATGTAAAAAAATAAATTAATTAAACAAACCCACACCGACCAAAGTCGCTCACATGTAGAAATGGTACACATGGGTCCAACTTCTTTGACGCGCCTTCAACTACTCTACTACCCCTTCAAAAGCCGTTTCTTCTTTACCGTGGCGTGAACACATGATTTTTCCACAATTTTTCTTCAACTTTTCAATGCGTTTTTCAATTTAAAATGTAAACTAACACACGACTTGTTTTCTCTTCTAAGTTTAGCAATTTCCTATATTCAAATTACTACAATTCGAAGAACAAAAAAAACAGATTACCAAATTTTATTATCTCAGAAGTGTAGTTGAAAGTTGAAACTCTAATTGGTATATATACTGTCTATATATCAAGGATAAAGAAGATAGTGAAGGTGAAAAAACAAAAGAATAACATTCTTACATGTGAACTTAAAATGTTTATAAGTATAACCAAAAAAATATCTGAGTGTGAACGTGAAAATTGGCGGGAAGACAGCCGATTAATCCGCGGGAACCGGAGACATCAATGGCTGTTTGTTATCACTACTCAAATCCCGTAAATCCGAACGGCGTTAATTCTTTTTTTTTTTTTACTCAAAACGTTGTTAAATCTACCGTTGACAAACCGCGCGTAAAAATCTTACGACACTCACATGTGACATGCGCGGATGCGCCACGTAGGATCCCCCCGACCAAAGTGGTTCACTTTGTGTTCGGTTGTATCGTACGGCACCACCATTGATTTAATGGTTTTCAAAACCATTAGAATTTTCAAAAAACAAAAACTAAAAAATCTTTCTTATTAGACTTTCCGTTCTTGTCTCCTGGATTCTTTACCCACCTTCCTTTTTTTTTAGTTCGTTTAATTTAAAAAAAAAAATTAAGTAAAAACAAAAATAGTTAGACAAAAAAAAAGGGAAGGTGGGTAAAGAATCCAGGAGACAAGAACGGAAAGTCTAATAAGAAAGATTTTTTAGTTTTTGTTTTTTGAAAATTCTAATGGTTTAGATTTTTTTTCTATGGGAGGGGAAGCCCCCAGAGTTTGCCAAAGCAGGAACAGGTCAGCGTCTGTTTTTTTATGTATTTTTTTCTAGAGCTCGGTCCTAACGCCTACTTAATATTTTAATATTTCTATTTATTAGTAGTATATATTACCCATTTATTTCTTATCCTATTAAATTCTAAAGACAGACTTGGAAGTAACTCTGCCCCTGAAGAAAAAAGAGAGAGAGAGAGATGCTCTGTAGAAGAAGCACATGAATTGTTCTGGTTTTATTATCTCTTAACATCAGAAAGACAAAAAGGTTTTGTTTCTGACTTCTGAGTGTATTAAGGATTATTTTCTGAAACCAAGGAGCAAGAAGAAGAAAATAAGATGGAGTTATCTGATTGCTCTAATGAATATGAGAAACTCGTTGTTCGAATGAACATGCCCAGGTACATATATATATATATATCTTCTTTAATCTTGTTGCCCTTTTCTACTTATGAACATCATCACAGAAAAGAATCGATGTTGAAGATTATAATCTTTTATGAAGAAAAAAAAAAAAAATCTTGTTCTCAAACCTCAACTTTTTATTTTTCTCCTTGTAATCGTTCAAAACTTGATTTCTTTGTGAAATTTCTTGATCTATGTTTGTTATATATTTAACCTAAAATTAAAATATAATCATCTTAGGATGAGTTTTCAGAAACATTTAAGGTTTATAGGAATTTTCTGGAATAAAAATAAAAAGCAACCCTCCAATTTGTATGGAAAGCTTCGTCACAACCTGGCTTTACCGTCATCTAATAGTATAATAAACAGTAAAATCACAAGTCAAATTTAATTGACAATTTCAATAATTTTATTTTTTTAATTGTTTTGCTGTTTGATTCATACACAACAACAGTGAGTTTAATTAAAAGGGTCACTGTCTTTTTGGTCACTTGCAGGGTCGTAATTGACAATGGAGTTTGCCCTAATTCAACTGTCGTCAAGGTTTTCTTTTTTACCCTCACGCAACCTTCCTCTGTTTCGTCTTCGTCGCTTCTCTTCCTTTTCTATTGAAAACGATTTTTTTAATTAAATTTTCTTTTTTATTTATTTATAAAGATTGATAGTGCAAGAAGCCCAGGGATATTGCTCGAATCTGTACAGCTTCTCACAGATATGAATCTCTGGATTACAAAAGCTTACATCTCCTCTGATGGGAAATGGAATATGGATGGTAACCTCATCCCTAATCTCACGCTAATTAATTATGGTACTAAATTAAGGAATTTGTAATAATTTATTTCTTTATTCAGTTTTTCATGTGAGCGATCTTAACGGAAACAAATTAACCGACGAGAACCTAATCCGTTACATTGAAAAGGTAAATTTATATTTATCATTAATCACTCTTGAATTACAATATTAACTTTCTTAATATTATTTGCTTACACTCGTTTCTTTTTACATTTCATAGTCGATCGAGACGTCTTATTACTGTAAAACCGAAGGGTTTACCGGTTTAACCGCTCTAGAGTTAACCGGAATAGACAGAGTCGGTTTACTCTCAGAGGTTTTCGCTGTTCTAGCTGATCTTGAATGTGATGTTGTTGAGGCTAAGGCATGGACGCATAACGGGAGAATTGCGTCGATGATTTATGTTAGAGATGGCAACTCCGGGACTCCGATCGATGGAGATTCCGACCGAGTCCAACGAGTAGAAGGGCAGTTACGTAACTTGCTAAAAGCAGACGATGGTTACCAAAACAACACGAGGACATGCGTTACGTATGGTGGCAACACTCATATGGAGAGAAGGTTGCACCAGAGGATGTTTATGGACCGTGACTATGAGAAGAAGTTTGATACCGAGAAATCTCCGATCGTTTCGGTGCAGAATCTTCAGAAACGTGGTTACTCTGTTGTGAACTTGCAGTGCAAAGATAGAATGAAGCTTTTGTTCGACGTTGTTTGCACGTTGACGGATATGGCTTACATTGTGTTCCACGCCGCGATTCGAACGGTTGGAGAAACGGCGTTTTTGGAGTTTTATGTAAGGCATAGTGATGGACATCCGGTTAGTTCTGAACCGGAGAGACAACGTTTGATCCAATGTTTACAAGCCGCTATTGAAAGAAGGACGGTTAAGGTATGAAACTATGAACAAACTCTTGTTTGGTTATAAGAAACTTCAAACTGATTGGTTTATAGTAGCTAACTTACAAGTTATATAACTCTTATGTAGGGTGTGAGATTGGAGTTATGCACCGCGGATAGACCGGGGTTGTTAGCAGAAGTAACACGAGTATTGAGGGAGAACGGATTAAACATTGCTAGAGCCGAGATATCTACAAAAGACGGTATAGCGAGGAATGTGTTCTATGTGACAGATGCAAATGGTAACCTTATAGATCCCGAGATAATCAAATCGATTAGGGAGAAGATTGGGATCAATGATCTAAGTGTTAAAGAACCGTTCCCGACTAATTGCCGAGAAGAGGTTGAGAAGGAGCACCATCAAGAACTGCATGATCACAACGGACGCAATGGAGGAGGGACAGTGTTGGTGTCACTTGGGAGTCTAGTGATGAAAAATCTATACCAATTGGGTTTGATCAAATCATATTTTTAACCGGGGTAACTAACCGATCCATATAGACCAATTCAGTCGTGTTTGTTAATAACCCACGCGGTTGAACTGGTGTATATGGAGCAGATAGTGAACCGGTTGGTTATGTTTGTAATGTGATGATATCTTGAAAAGGTATTGTTGTACATAAAAGTGGGAAGTTAGTTAAGAATTTGGTGGTCGGTCTCCATGTTGGACCAATAGGTAGTAGAAGGGGTGTTAGGTAGAATCTTGGTAACATTTATATTTTTTTATCTGTACATATTTATGATATAACCTATGGTTGTTAGAAGATTAGTTTTGTGAATAGTGAAATCAGTGTGTTTATGTAAAATTACATAATTAAATTATAGGGTTAGTTTTACGCAAAGGACACAAACGGGTCCTACATGTGTGAATCTTATTGATTCGTTTTTGTTTTTATAATCTCAAGTTATCTACGCATGCTTATTAAAAAGTCTAATATTTCTTCAAGATGAAGATAAGCTTTACATGTGACCAATAAACAAAAGATTAAGAGTTATGGTTAAGAAGAAAATGATAAATAAAGTCTACACAAAACTATTGGCCATGACCACATGTGTCGTCCCAATGACGTAAAGCCTACGTATTATTGTGACATCTATGATGATGAGTCATTTGCTTATGGACAGATTAAAATAACAAACATTAAAAATTTCTTAAGGTATTAGTTGATACTTAATGGACATTTTAATGACCGATTAAATATTTTTCGAAATTGTTGATATCAAATCAATATTATTATTTTCAATAAAAAAAATTGAAGGCAGCATTATTGTTGGAAAAATTGAACGAAGAAGTCAAACAAAATTGGAAAATTGGAAAAATCGTACTCATGTTTCTCTGTACTTGTATGCTTGTGTGTACAGTTCTGAGTTCTCTATGAACCAAAATTAGAAAAACAATCCAATAAGAAGTTAAAGAGAATCTAACTTTACTGTGGGCTTTTAAAGCAAAGTTGCAAACAGCTAAGCATTTGTGACCAATACAAGCCATACACGTGACTTCTGAATCTGAAACTTGCACCAACCCGGTTATTCTGACATGTTGCCATACATATACCGCCGGTTAAAGTCAGGTTCGCATTATATAAGCTGTAAAGTATGATTGGACTTTTTATGTAAAGTATTTTATTCATTGGTGTACAATTAGATGTAATGTGAGACGTTTATACTATGGATGATTAGGCCCAAACTAAATTACATTGGGCTGTTTCCATTATTAGCTCATGGTCTTATTTTAAAAAGCAAATTGCTGTCATTCTGGAGAGCACATTATACCTAATCACATTTCTTCCTAAACAAATAATAATTCACTATTACTACTACTAAATTGCTAGTTCTTATCTATCTTATCTCTATTTTCTTAATTAATTTTCTTGTATTTTTTTTTTTGGAAATTATGTTTCAATCGCTACATGTCAATGCTTTGTGGTCCCAGAGTATATTATTTAAAAACGATTATGATTCATGATTACTTCCATTGTGTAAAATATTCAAACAAAAAAGTAGTCCAAACCTTGGAAATTATAATTAGTCATACAATTATAATATATATGCTTACATTAGCAAATAATGTGATAAAATATTGTTGTTGACAAAGAAAACGATTATACAATGTATTTTTTTTTCTTTTCAAAAGAAAACAATTTGCTTTGTAATTCAAAATGACAATAATTAGTTTGGTCTGTATAAATCATAGTGAGCCAAACATACATGTCCGTGCCGGTTTAGCTTGAAATATGGCATTATTTGAAGGACACACTATAGATTGTCTATGGTCGTTCATCTCTTTGTGTTGAAGCCTAGTATTCATTAAAAACATTTGACTGGTTTAGTACGGTGAACAATTTTGTAGCGATTTACATGATTAGCAACAATTTTTATAATTTTTTGAAATAATAAACTGAAAGTCGAGTAAAATTCAAAGTCAATACCAAAAGTCAAAACTATGTTAGAGATATGGAGTAGTTGGAACATATCACAAATCACACCCAAAAAAACAAAAAAAATATATATCATCTGATTATTGTTAGATGATGTATTATTAATTTTCAACTACCAACCTATTCCTACAGACATTTATCAACATGCGAATTAGTAATAGTAAAGAGAATTGAATATACAAATATATATGGTTGGGAATTTCAAATATATTGTCTTTAGTGACCATACTTTTTTATACATACATAAACCCGATATTACCATACTCCACGCTCGGTTTTGTTAACTTTCTTCGTATTGACTGACATGTTATATGTTTTTAAGTTTTTTTTGGTGTGTGTGCTTGTGGCCTTGTGGGCAAGGTCTTATATATCAATAGTGCTTTGTTGATATCCAACGAAACAAAACAAAAAAAAAACATCCAAATATTCAAACCGAAAACAAAATCATTCCTAACTGAAATATCATTTTAAAGAACGATTAAATCCTAAATTAAATCAGACACTAACATTGTGACATTTGATTTCTTCCACTATAAATAAATATCTATTATGCAACATAATAAAATCCGCAATCACATGTTAGTTGCCTTGGTTCCTTTGCTATATGTATTGTGCATTAGTCTTGTTTTTGATCTCCAAAACTGCATAACCAAAACTTGATTTCCTATACCCCAAGGAAGTTGGTTGTGGATCAGTGAAACCGCTTGCGTATCCTTTAATGTTTCCTCCATCTCCGATAATGATGTATATAGGGGCATATGAGTCTTTCACCAGAGAGCTGAAGCCATTGATGATATTGTACTTGACATTAGAGATAGGTTCGGATATTGTACAATAGTGTTTTGTTGTATCTTTCTTTTCTTCCATTGTTTTGCTTTTTTAATATTGTAAATGTAAATATCATTAAAATGAAAAGTTTAGGGGTTATACTATAATACAATGCCTATGATTGAGAGTTGAGACCTTGGCAACAACAAAAAAAACAAGGTAACAAGAAACAAAGAAGGCGCAAGAGTGAATTCATCTAATCCAAAATTACATTAGTTTCCAAAAAATTTCCTTTATTTTGGAGGGGGTGATAGTGCTCTGAATATCTCTATCATGAACTTGAAAATAGTGTAATGAGGGATTGAATGTTGGTTGTGTAAACAGAGCATTCATAACAGTCTTAATTTCAAACTATATAAAACATATTATGAGTTACTAAAAGTTGATTTGGGAAGAGTAATTAATGACTAAAATTAGTCATACCAAAGAAGATAATTCTTTTATCACATGAGATTCTTTAATTGTTTATATTTTGTCGACATTAAAATTCATTCGTTAAAATTTTAAATTCAATATTAGATTGTGTAATCTGAAAAGTACGCCATAGATTAATCGGTGACATAGCTTCACTTGGTTTAATCATCTTGCAACGAATTGAAGGCACTTCACTTCACAGTCACCGATTAATCCATTATCCATTTGGACCATTGCATAGATAGTAGCAACAAATATATCGCTACTGTTAAATATATGTATACATGTTTATGCATATATAACGCTGCAAAATTTGAGAAGATTAACAACGAAACACAACACTAGGAGCATCCAGAAAATAATGTATGAGATAACGATAACTACTTGTGTTGTTTTACGTAACGTGGTCACACTAGTAACAACGATACATCTAGTTTTATTTTTGACATACATCAAAATGTGGAATCTGTTTCAGGAGTCGTGCTTTAAGCTTAGTTAGCATAGAAGTAAATTCTTTACGTAATTTGTGTCGCCAAGTATTTACAATTTTTTATTGTTGCTAAAAATAATTTTCTGTATATTCTAAAACAACAATGATATTAAATTTTGTCAAAAAGAACAATGATATAAAAATTCACAGGCAAGAGAGGAAAAAGAAAAAACAAACTCTTATCTACAGGCCACCTTTATCTTTTCAAAATTAATTTAAAATAATAGTAGAAATTAGTATCACCCACTTCAGTTTTTTTTTCTTTTACTCACTTATTTAATAAATATTCTCTCTCATTTAATTTATTAATTTCCCCCATCGGATTCCAGCTAAAAACACGAATTCCCATTTCTATAAAAGACAAAAATGATAAATATTTTCTCCAAGTTTAAATATAAAATTATTGTGAGTTGTATTATAACGCCCTATTATATACATTCCTTTTCACGAAAACAATACATTTTATTTTTTCGTATTAATTTATTCAAATATTAAATTAAAAACGGACAGACAAGGAAAAAGTTAGGAAGGAAATGAACTGAAAGCCTGAACCCAAAATATTATTAAATTATATATATGAAACGCTTTTCTTTTAAAATAAATAAATCTTTGGTATTTCCAAAAATTCAAAAATCAAATATTCATTGCCGTCAAAAAAAAATATTTATTTTCTTTTTTCATCTAAACCACAGAAGCATAAATAAATCTAATTTTCCTCACTTTCCTCTCAAACATTACCTAATTCCTTCCTAATAATTTCCATAGCTTTTAATTTCTAAGAAATTGTAATATTCTCTACAAGAAAATATTATTATCTCATATTTTTCTTCCTATTTTGATTTTTAATCTGATTTCTAAATTATAATTTCAACTTTTCTTAAAAAAAATAAAAAAGTTTCTTGTTTCTTTAATTTCTTGAATGGTTTAAAGCTTCTGTCTTAAAATCTATTGTCGATATGGAGACTACCGGAGGTGAAGTTGTAAAAACAACCACCGGGACCGACGGTGGCGTTACGGTGGTGAGATCCAACGCGCCGTCTGACTTCCACATGGCTCCGAGATCAGAAACTTCAAATCCACCTCCCACCACCTTCCTCTCTCATCCTCCTCCTCCTCCACCGTCGCAAAGCTCCTTCGCTCCTCCTCCACCACCGGCGACTTACTCAAGCGGACCGGTGAAGAAAAAGCGAGGACGCCCTAGGAAATACGACGGAGCAGGAGCAGGAGCAGTCACGCTATCCCCAAATCCGATATCATCAGCCGCACCAACGACTTCTCGCGTCATCGATTTCTCTGTATCGGAGAGGCGTGATAAAGTGATGATATCAGCAACTACCACTAGTGCTAACTCCTTCATCAGACCAAAGTACCACCACCAAGTCGAGAATTTAGGTAATCATTTTTTTTTTCTAAATCTTTTGTTTCATTTTTAAGACTGAATCTTGAGTTCTTGTGACTATTAAAGTTTTTTGTAAAAGATATATTTTGGGATCTTTCTGGGTCTTTTTTAAGTTTTAAGACATGCAAAAGAAAAGCTTCTCTACTACTTCAACAAGTGGGACCTTCTTACCTTAATACTAAAACTTTTTGTCCGTACATATACGGTTATCTATACGTATATAGACGGTAATAGTGATATATATTGCATGTTATATTGAGGGAGATGTTGTCCTTGTTAAGGTGAATGGGCTGCTCCTTCCTCTGCCGGAGGTAATTTCACACCGCATATACTCACGGTGAACGCTGGAGAGGTCAGGAGAAACATATATAATATTATAAAAAATTGTGTTTATGTTGTGAGTAAATTGATGATTAGTATTTGGGAATTTGGTTTTTTCCTATATAGGACGTAACGCAGAAGATAATATCGTTTTCTCAACAAAGGTCTGTAGCTATTTGTGTTTTATGCGCAAACGGTGTCGTTTCCAGTGTTACACTTCGTCAGCCTGATTCATGTGGCGGTACATTGACCTATGAGGTATGTGTTTGTTTTGTTTCCATCTCCAATCACTCTGATGAAAAAGACCGTAAGCAAACTTTATTAAATTTTTTTAACCGGTTTTTTATTTTTTATTTTTTTTATTTTTATTTATAATCATTTTAAAGGGTCGGTTTGAGATATTGTCACTGTCTGGAACATTCATGCCTAGTAGTGACGCGGATGGGACGAGAAGCAGAACAGGCGGGATGAGTGTGTCCTTGGCTAGCCCTGATGGACGTGTTGTAGGCGGTGGTCTTGCTGGCCTGCTGGTTGCAGCTACTCCTATTCAGGTGGTTGTTGGAAGTTTCTTACCCGGATCAAACCAGCAAGATCAGAGACCGAGGCAGCAGAACCACCACAACTTCATGTCGTCTTCAATGCCAACCATCAGGCCCATGCCGCCTTCTCTCCCTATCAGTACATGGACACCGCCTTTAGCTTTTGATCCACGACAAAAGCCTTCTCATCATGACATTAACATCACTTCGACGTGATTGCTTCCTCAAAGATCTCATAAATCCTCTGTATCTCAGTTCCTATATTAGGACTCTACCTGCCAGAGAGGTTTAGGTGTTATGTTGGTCTGTAAGACTGTAACTTAGGATTGTTTTTTTTTTTCCCAACTTTTTCTACCGTTTCTCTTCACTCTTGGATGTAGAAATTGGATCAGTTTGCAAATGATTGCGCTCTTAGTAATTGCGCGTTTAGCAACTCCACTAGCAAGCTCTATGAAAGTGACATCTAGTCACTACGTAAGATACAGTCGTATTACTGAACTCAATACATGACCATAACTGTAAAACTATAAATACATAATGGTCTGAGAGTCTCGTTCGGTAGCCATGTTGGTTGCCATGGAGGCGTTGCTGGCCTGCTGGTTACAGCCACTCCTATAGGTAGTTGTAAAGATACAAACCAGAAAGATCAGAGACCAAAGCAGAAGAACTACCACCTCATGTCTACTCCAATGCCAACCTCTTCCTAAGTTGATTATCGAACCATCTGTCCCACGCTGTCTTCTCTCCAGATCAGTACATGGACACAGTCTTTACCTTCTGATCCACAACACAAGCCCTTCCACATTCTGGTTTACCCAACCTACAGATTGTTTCTTTCACACCGATGATCCTAAACCGAAATCTCAAAGAACTGAACTCTCAAGTCTCAACCCAGCTACACGCAAGTGTCTTACGCAGTTTCTTCTCTTCCATAGCATCTCTGACATTCCTTGCATCATCCCATCTACCAACAGACGTATATATATTAGCAAGATGTGAAAGATAACCAGTAGGATCAGTCTCAAGTTCAACACAGTGGCTGCAGGCAATCTCTCCAAACTCAACGTTGTTGTGTAAACCACTAGCTAAAAGCAACGCTCCCCAAACACCAGCATTTGGCTGCATCGGCATACTCTTGATCAGCTCATATGCCTCATCTAGCCTCCCAGCTCGTCCCAACATATCCACCATTATCCCATAATGATCAGCTGAAGGTTCCAGGTTGTAGTCTTTCATGGATTTGAAGCATTCGTAGCCTTCTTGAACAAGACCTGAATGGCTATACGCTGATAATAGTCCTGTGAATGTTACTAAATTTGGAGGGATCTTCTTTTTGATCATCTCTCTGAAGAAACGGTTTGCTTCTGTGGCCATGCCGTTAATCCCGCAGCCCATGATCATAGCAGAGTAAGAAACTGTGTCCTTTTTATTTAGATTGCTGAGCAATTTGAATGCCTTGGCAAAGTCTCCTCCTTTCATGTAAAGATCGATCAGCGAGGTACTTAAGAGATCATCAATCTTGATTCCATGTTCGGTTACATATGACTCAACCCATGTACCGAAACTGATATCACCCAACTGTGAGTTAGCTGATACAACACTTGAGAGTGTGATCTCATCAGGCTGAATATCAGAATTAAGCATCTGAGAGAATAGCTTCAGAGCATCCTTTGGCTTGCCGTTTTGAGCATAACAAGTTATCATGGCATCATAAACGAGTTTGTCTTTCTTAAACATATGTTTAAAGAGCTCCTCAGCAGACTGAACATCTCCCGATTTTGTGTACCCTGAAATCATTGTAATCCAAGAAACAGTATTCTTCTGAGGCATTGTATCGAAATAGGTTCTTGCTAGTTTCATTTCCCTGCAATTCACATAGCCACCAATCAAAATATTCCAAGAAGCTGGGCTTTTCAAAGGCATCGCCAGAAACAAAGAGCATGCATTCCCCATGTCACCTTTTTTGGCATAGCTCGAGATAATCAGATTCCATGAGACAACATCTTTCTCTGGAATCTTGTCAAAGACTCTGCGAGCTTCATATACATTCCCACTTTCTAGATACCCCTGTAAAAGCGAGTTCCACGAAACAGTGTTCTTCTCAGCAATATCATCAAAAGCCCTCTTTGCCATCTCAATGTAACCGAGCCTAGAATACAAACCCACCAGACCTGTCTGAACATAAACACAGCCACAAAACCCACTTTTAAGCGCCTGAGCATGAATCAACTTACCATCAATCAAGTTCTCTATCTTACCACAAGCTCTCAACACTGAGGTTATAGCATGTGAACTTGGAGGAACTCCAGAGTTATGCATTTCGATGTACACGGAAACCGTTTCTTTAAACTTCCTATGCTGGCTCAAGAACCGAACAAGACACCCCCAAGAGAAAGAATCCAGACCATTGAACCCCTTGAGGATTCTTTTGACATAGTATACAACATTTCTAGAGAACTCTTTAGTCAACTGAAGAGTTTGGTGGACCAAAACGGGTTCAAGATGGTTAAAACCGTTCACAACTAACTGTGCATGGACTTGCTTCGTCTGTCCAAGCACTACACATCTTTGAAGGAAGAACCTCAGCTTAGAATCCAACATTTTGAGAAACCAACTTCTGAAATTCAACACCCGAAGTAAAATTCACAAACCAACACACACAAAAAAAAAACAAAAAAAAAAACCCAAATTCAAAAAATTCACTCTCCTTCTAATGCTCTGTTAATGGCTCAGTTCTTACCTTCAGCTCTGTGATATATAGAAAGGCCAATTTTGATTTCCAAACTAAGAGGAGATGGAGGGAGAGACCTTTGAAAATGAATCAACGAAACCACAAGAGAAAGATTGAAATAGCTTCCTTGGAAGATACTTGAGACAGGAGTCGGAGGAGTTTGAGAGAGACAGCGGAATGTGAGGCGTCGGCGGCGATATCGACGGCCACTCACTCCTCCGCTATAAACTGGTTTTGCAATTCGCAGTTTGGCACAAGAACGAAGAAAGTTTCATAAATACTCTCTTCCAGCTAGAAGGTTTCTTTTGGCACCGCCTAAACCAAAATCCCCAAACTAGACAGAATAGTATAGTAATTTAATTCCAACCTAACCAATCTAATACTACGCATTGGTTTATTTACCACCATAAACTTCAGCGAGTTTTATTCAATAATTATAATAGTGTAAAAAACTGTCTCACCTATTAAATCCTAGTTAGACTTTTTTTTTTTTTTTCACTGGAGTATTATTACTTTCTTCAAAAAGTCAGACCCAAGAAAGGGTTACAACAATAAAGTCAAAATTTACAAAGCAAAAGTAGTAAAAACACTAAAACAACCTTTGCAAGAAATTAAGAGAAAAATTGAATTTCTCACTTAACCTCAGTCCCAGAAACTTTTATGCTTAACGCGCGATCCGGCCGAACTATGAGTGCAATCCAATTAACCCGTAACTTCTGGTCGATTAACCATTAGAGATTAACCAAAAAAACAAGATTTTATCGCTTTTATTAAGCAAACATAAAACCTAAGCATAAGGAAAGAGTGCTGCCAGATCCAACTCAACAGCCACGTGTCACGATCTGAAACGAAGTTGAGGACACGTGGGACGAGAAGAAAAAAGAGTCACCAGTTTGACTTCTGCAAACACCAGTCACCACCGATCTCCAAACCACCGTAAACCACCGCACAAATCACATAATCATCATTTTCAGGCAATCCGATGGAGGCTCGAGCAAGCACGGAGGACCCAAGCCCAATCTTCTTCGTCAAGAACAGCCAGAGCACAAAACTTCCCAAAGAAAGATGGTTCACCATCTCGAATGAAACCACCATGAACTTAAATACTAAAATGAAAATATCCAAATCGATCTAGATAAGTTGCAGCAAAAGAGAAGACCATCACCATCATCAATTACTTCATATCGAACCAGAGTTTGAATTAACTTGCAGTAAATATTATGTGACATCTATAGATATTGTCGATTGTTTGAAAATATTATAGATATTATGTACACCTCTGTCCTGCAATGGTAATTAGACATCCAAGCGGTGACCAGTATACCAGAAAGAAGTACTTTCTCCATCATCGATATTTTCATAAACTGCCAAAACCCAAAACTAAAGACATCAAGATATTAGGTTTTTAGACATCAACATTAACTTTATATAACTAGCAGATGCGTTTTTAGATTTGGTTTGCCAACCTAGGATTATATAAGTAGGATCACAGGGTGTTTTTTAACGATTAAATTTAATCTTTGGTTTTTTTTTTTTATAATTTAATCTTTCACGCTTACATGATGTTGTACTCAACTATGTTTTTTTTATGCAATATTATGTTTTCTTGTAGTGCTGATTTTGAGTTGAAGATTTTTACATACGTGTGTTTCCATTATTCTTAGGAAGAAAAATAAAATTTTACAACATAATTTATATGCTTTGATAAACATAAAAATATCCAAATTACTCTATTGTGACTAATTTTAAAGGTTGACTAAAAGTCTAAAACTGGTGTTGAGACTTGAGTTGATGCCATATAATATAGACGAAGCAAACGATTGAAGTTTACAAATAAAAATATAAAATCTACACTACAACTGAACTTCGTAAAGGTGACACGAGCTACCCGACGAACCAGGAGATGGAGAAGGGTAAACCAGGTTGACCTAAACCCCCAAAACCAGCGGTTTAGTTTATGAAGGTTCTAACTGTTTTAAGTTAGAATTTGGGGGTTAGGGAATAAAGACAATTGGTTATCTCCACAATTTGTGGATACGCTAGATTTTTTATATTTCTTTTTGAAATAAAAACAGTCTTTTTGTTTTCTTGATAAGTTTAAATTGCATTTTGGTTTTAATAATGTAACTATGGTGGATCATGTTGGTTGTAGTGGTGGTTTAGCCATTTTCTATAATAATGATTTCAATGTTTCAATTCTTTATGAGAGTAATTGCATAATAGATATTGAAACAATTGTGAATGGGAAGACTATACATTTGATCTTTGTTTATGGTGATCTGGTTCCCAAGAACCGAGATGATGTGTATGAGTGTTTAACAAAATTGGTTTATGACGTTCTATTCCATTTTTCTTTAATTGGTGATTTTAACGAGTTGACGAACAATCATGATTAAGAGGTGGTTCTTTGAGACACGCCTTATCTTTTATTCCTTTCAATCTCCAAAAAACATGACAAACAAATGGAATTTGGATCTCATATCTAAAATTAAAAAAAAAAAAAAAAAAAAA
>NC_025694.1:8811466-8834880 GCF_000633955.1 Camelina sativa
AAAAAAAAAAAAAAAAAAAAGTTGCACCTAGTAATATATAAATACTTGAGGTTTTAGTATTAGCCAAAAATATTAAAATGGCAAAATAGTTATACTGCACCCACTAAATACTTTAGGTGATGGTTTTGAATCCCTTAACTATTTTGAACTAGTTTAACGATAATGTTTATATATGTTAGGATTAGTTCGGATACTCGTTCGAATATCAGGTAATACCCGATCGAATTCGGCTATCTGATCTTAATAGGTGCTAGATTCATTATGGTATTTTAAAATTTTAGATACGAGATTAGGTCGGATTTTCGGGTTTGGGTATTTTGCCAAGGCCTAATGCGGGCAATGCGATGGATTCTTGGTGAACAGAAAACTGACGTAACCTTTCATAGGTATTCCTCCGACCTGGTGAACATGATGTCTATACCAACAAAATCTACATATTTTTAGTTAACTTTATTTCCGTAGTGCATACAAAAGCAGATAAATTAGTACGGACTACCCATGTTTTACAGCATCTTGACTAGTTGGTCTGTAGACCGAGGTTAGTTTGGGTTCCGTATTGATAACTTTCCAGAACCAAATAGAGGTCCTGTAATATTTTGGCAGATTCATTTGGTAGTAGCTAGATTTTATATCATAGACGTTAACAGACTTTGGTGTTAGTAGATTATTTTTTTTCAACAACTTAGAAAATTAATTAAAAAGTTTGGTCAACCAAACAAAAAAAACATTGTTAATTTTCAAATGATCAAATCAACAACAAACAAACAGGATACTATATATAGGGTATGAATTAGGTAGGATTCACGTTCAAATCAATATCTATAAATAGATCAGCAGCAAACTTCTAAATCAAAGTTTATTTCCTCATAAAAGGGAAACTGCTAATGTTTTTTTTCTTAAACCATTCTCTTTTTTTTTTTTTTTCATTTTATCAAATTATATAGGGTGTCAATTATATATTATACATCAAATTATTATAATATTTATGATATAAGTAATGTTAGGCACATATTCATTCTTTCTTTTTAAAACTAGATCAGATGCATAGTTAAAAATTATGCTTATAGACTCCGGTAAGTTAATTTTATTTGAATATAAATTTACATATTGACCAAGTTTCTTACACAGCTAGCATGGGAATGAAAATATATCATCTTGTCTTGTTGATGCTAATGGGGCAAATAGATGCATGCTTCCATTAGGATTGGCTTAAAAACAAAACCATATTTAAAAAACAATCGATTAAATTCAACTCTATGGGAAACATCCAAAATTCGAGTTGACCTTGTATCAAAGACTACCACAAACTCTTGTGTTGGTGTCCCAATCGAAGCAACCCAATTGATACAAGGTCAACTAAAATATTGGATGTTCCCATAGAGTTGAATCTAATCGATTCTTTTTAAGATACGATTAAAAAACATTAGCAGTTTACCTTTTATGAGGAAATAAACTTTGAGATGAAAATTTAGAAGTTTGCTGCTGATCTATTTATAGATATTGATTAGAACGTGAAACCTAATTCATACCCTATTAAAACCAGAATTGCATGAACATGGCAAATGTACACACCAAAGATTACACCAAAATACTACCAAATTTTCAACCATTCTTCTTGTTGTAATACATGCGTTTTTTGTGTATCACAACTATCCGAACTCTTATTTGGCGTGGTGGACCTGCCGAAGCAAAGGTGAGATTTTGAAGTTAACCTTTTGGTTTCAATCTTCTTCTGGATTATTGGGCGGTTGGGATCATATATGTATATTCAACGCAACCTGTAGTAGATATATCCAACGGATCTCTAATTTGTTAGTATCTGAGTATGATCCGATCCAAGCTTATGTTCACAAAAGGTTGGTTTATCGTTTTGTATTGCTTGTTTTGTTTTGGATCAATTTATTGTACTAAGAACTGATATACTCTTCACATTTGCATATTTGAATTCAATGAATCAAGAAAAATCTGAGATTTTCTGGAGAAATCATCTTCGGCCTAGCCATTTGGAGCTACGTACTACTGACAAACCTCACTCACACATACTTTGTCGGAAATGCTCCAGTGGGCTATACAATCTACGGAACCTAAATGTTGTTTGAAGATTTTTAATCAGTTGACCATGTAGATGTTGTTGTTGTTGTTGTCGTTGCTTTATGGACTCTTACCGGTTTGGTCTCCGATGCCATTCCTTTTGACATTTGGTTGCGGGCTCTTGACATTTTCTTTATTTCCTGATCATGCATTACTCATACGGGTGAGATACAAGTAAGTTGATTGGCTCATGCGTTGGTGAATCCATTTTCTGGAGATTTTGGTTGGAATGCATGTTTTCTGCTAGTTAAACATCTGGATACTTGATTTGTGATGCTGAATTGGTTCTAACTTTGGCATCCTTGTCTCTTTTTTTTTTTTTTTTTTTTTTTTTTTTTTTTTTTTTTTTGNGGTACAAAAAGTCTTGAAGTTTTATCTGCTTTCACTAAAAATTCTTAACTTGTTTTAGATGTCTTTTCCAGGTTTAATTTGAAGTTGCAAAGGCTTTTGTGCCAGAAACAAAGAGCATGCATTCCCCATGTCACCTTTTTTGGCATAGCTAGAGATAATCAGATTCCACGACACAACATCTTTCTCTGGGATCTTGTCAAAGACTCTGCGAGCTTCATCCACATTCCCACTTTCTAGATACCCCCCTGTAAAAGCGAGTTCCACGAAACTGCATTCTTCTCAGCAATATCATCTCAAAAGCCCTCTGTGCCATCTCAATGTAACCGATCCTAACATACAAACCCACCAGACCTGTCTGAACATAAACACAACCACATAATCCTGTTTTAAGCACCTGAGCAGGAATAAACTTACCATCAGTCACGTTCTCTACCTTACCACAAGCTCTCAAAACTGAGGTTATAGCATGTGAACTTGGAGGAACTCCAGAGTTGTGCATTTCGATGTACACGGCAACCGTTTCTTTAAACTTCCTATGCTGGCTCAAGAACCGAACAAGACATCCCCAAGAGAAAACGATTAAACCCCTTGAGGATTCTTTTGACATAGTTTAAAACATTTCTAGAGAACTCTTTAGTCAACTGAAGAGTTTGGTGGACCAAAACGGGTTCAAGATGGTTAAAACCATTCACAACTAACTGTGTGCATGGACTTGCTTTGCCTGTTCAAGCACTACACATCTTTAAAGGAAGAACCTCAGCTTAGAATCCAAGCATTTGAGAAATAACCAACTTCATTGTCTCTGCCGTAAAGGAGTGGATCTCACTTTTGCCGGAATTACTGTTCATATCGCTGCTTCATCGTTCTTGTTTTCGTTAGTGGACTGATTTTTGTTATCTCTTTTTGTACCTGTCCAAATCTAAACTTCCAAGGCCTTGCCCAATTTTTTGGGAAGGCCCATTAATAAAGTTTGTTCTCTTAAAAAAAAAAAAACTTTCTGAAATACTCTCTTCTAGCTAGAAGGTTTCTTTTGGCACCGTCTAAACTCTAAACCAAAATCCCCAAACTAGACAGAATAGTAGAGTAATTTAATCCAACCTAACCAATCTAATACGCATTGGTTTATTTACCACCATAAAATTCAGCGAGTTTTATTCAATTACTTAGACTATTTATTATCTTTGTATAATTTTTTTTTTTGGTTGACAATAATATATTTTGTTTGTTGTTTTAAATATTGTTGACTTTAACAAACCATTCCCCAAATTTGATTTGGTTCTTACGTAATATCTTCATGGCAGCGTTTGAATTTTGCCCTTGGTCTTGCCATGAGAGCATTAACATCGACTAGAGAAAGTAATTTATTTTAATTCCCTAGTTTAATGCCGATATCAAATTACATGTGACGTGAGAAACTAAGCATATGTATTTTATACGCATATAGTTTCAATAAAAAATAAAAATATTTGTATGTACGTACTACTTAAAGAATAAAGAGTATAGAATTACAACTATATATGTAAACATTATATGTTATTCAAAAATATATTTAGCTTAGTCTTTTTTATATTTACTTTTGTTAACATAATCTTGATATAGTAAAAACTAATTAAGGGAATAAATGTTAGCAAGTAGTCGTCAATATGTGTTAATATTTATTGCTGTAAACGAATTTACAACACTACTTAAAAGTAATTAATTTCACATGTTATCCAAAAATATATTTAGCTTAGTCCATTTTATATTTACTTTTGTCAACATGATTTTGATATGGTAAAAATCAATTAAGGAAATAAATATTAGCATGTAGTCCTCAATTTGTTTTAATATTTATTGCTGAAAACTAATTACAAGACTACTTAAAAGTAAATAATATCATGTATAATATTCATATATACATATATTTATGTGTGTGTTTTTGGTACAATATTTCCAATATGATTTTTTACATCAAATTTCTTATTCAATCGTTAACTCAAGATAATGCAAAAACAAAAATATCGAGTCAAGAAAGGAAAAATGAGTAAGAGAATTGTCTTGATAGCATTGACATATGCAAAATTGATGATAATGATGTTTGAGATAGAAACACTTACTGTTCATAGGATAGGTTGGGGAACACTTACCTGGAATCCCAACGTCAACCTCTCGGATTGGGCCGCCGATGAGCAATTCTACCTAGGCGATTGGTTGTGTGAGTAATTATTATCAACATTTTCACATTCTTTTTTTCATTTTAATTTTTAATTTGGGTTTACAAAGTATAGTTTGTATTTAACTATAATTTTATTATTTGAAATTGGCAGATTTTGGATTTGATCCAACCATTCACAACATCCTCCAAGTAAACAAAAGTAGAGCAATGGGTCAACACTGATTTCATATCTAAAGTGACTCTTGTAGGAAAAGATGTATTCCACCTCGTATAACCGAAACCTTATTATTTTATACGTGGAAGAGGATATTGCAACAAAGGCATGAAACTAAGCATCAACTTCCTTCTTCAACCGTTTCCACCAAGTCCAACCGATATTATGATCACTCCCGCCGCCTCCACCTATAATATTCTCATAGCCTCAAACGCTCTTGTCGCGGTTGCTACCACTTTTTTCACCTTCATCGCTTATAGATCTAAAAAAACAAAGCATTAGCTTTGACTAGATTATGTTGTTTGGTTTGGGTTTTCCTCTCTTTATTAAAAATAAATTTGTAAGTTAAAATAAAGTTTGCTTCTTTCTTAACAAAAAAACGCGTCTTGCTTTGATTTTGGTTAGAAATCCATATTTACTTTAACATTTAACATTATACATTTATATGTACACACCAACCAAATAAAATCATTAAATGAAAACTAGATTTTAATAGTTTTTATTAACTTTTTTTTAACAAAAATCTAAATCGATGTTTCATTAGTTCTTCATTGATGTGACTTATTTTTTCTTTCAATTTAAATTTTTAAAAAGATTTTGTAACACAAAAACTAAAACCATAAACTAAATCCAAACTTCAAAAAACCAAAAGCTATAATCCAACTACTTTAAAATTTGCAAACATTCATAGCCCTTCGTTTTCCAACTTTTAAATATGTATATATATATATATATATACTTTATCTGTTTCACAAAAGTGTTATTTTAAAGTTTATTTCTATTTCACAAAATGTGTGATTTTCCATTTTCAGTGCATATTTCTACATCAAGTTTTCTAACTCTACCCCTAATCCTTCTCATTAATTAAACCATTAACAATTTATTAAATAGGGATATATATACTATATATATATATAATTTAATATTTTTTAATTTGTGTGAAATGTATCAAACTCACATTTTTTAGAGAGAGTAGTATAGTAATTTTGTGCTATCCATATTCAAATCTGCGTAATGCATGTTGTGAATTTCGTACTTATCTTATTGTTGTTAACCACATTGGACAAAGTTGCCAGTTTGGCTTACAAATCAATATCCGGTAACAAGTATGTATGGTATAGTAAAATCTGTAAACGATATAGCACCGTTTTTATAAACAATAAAGTGCTCTTATATTGGAGTAACAACACAAACTAAAATATTTATGTGCCACGCTCAAAAGTGTACTTTGGTATATCTCATTGCACACATACCAATATGTTCCATATCTTTCTCGTTCTCCTTATGATTTTCCCAATGAACTGAGCGATGCACGATCCGATCAAATTCGACGACGGGATAAGGCTAGCTCTCACCGTTGCAATCCCGGGTAACGAACCTCCGTTTTGTTCATGAGCTTTCTTTCTCATGTAGAAGCTTCTACTTCCTAATTCTCCTATTATTTCTCTTTTTTCCAAACCTGAAAAGTACATCAAATTAATAGCTCAAGCTTTTTTTTTCCTCAATAAAAACATTTAAAATCATCGGTTTAAATCACCCTTTTCTTTATTAGTAAAAGCTAACTCATATATTATGTGAATTTTTTTTTTCACATGAGTTTAAAGCAAAACTATATAGTATAGGATAGATATTTTAATCCAACCTAACCAATCTAATACACATAAGTGATCACGCTGAACACACAAACTGCTTTAACTTTTAGATAGAGTTATGGTATAAATATTAAGTTATATAATATCTTACACTGGATGCTGAAATGTGACTGATGCAATTCAAAAGCAGAATCTCGATTGAGTTTAGGTGTTCGTCCTTCTTCGCAGTACTTATCAACAACGATTTTGATCGTTTCTTCGACGTTAGAACTCAGCTTAACCATTGCTCTTACAGGTCCAGGACTTCCTTCTACTGCTACATTAATTACTACTTTTGGTGCTTCTCTTTTATTACCCTGAAGTTTTTTTTTGTTCCCAATTTAAGACAAAAGTCGAGGGTTTGTTACGTAATATTAAAAAGTACTAGTCCAATATAAAATAATCTCAAAAAATTTGGACTAAATGTAAAATTATTTTACAGAGTTGAAAATCATGATTACGAAAAATAGTAAAAAAGAAAAAAACGACTCTGACCTCTAGATTGATCGGAGCTGAAGACGACGGCGAAGATAAGCTCGTTAACGTCGGAGAAGAAGAGAAAACCTCAGAGCGAATCCTAGGCAAGTAAACGATCGGGTCTGCAGATTCTTCCGTTTGTAAACCTCTCATCGGCGACGGTCGCCGCAAACTACTGTCTCCTCCGTCACGGCGACGATTGATAAGACTCGGCTCTGAATAGCTTCGTTCGAAAACATTTTTCGTCGATTTCGAGTGAGTTTTATTCTTATCGGAAACGCACCTTGACGCCGTGCGTCTCGTTCTTGAGCTCCGGCCACCGTTTACAACCGGATTCGAAGCTTTTCTCCGGTGAATCGAATCAGACATTTTTGAAGAGTTTGCGTAAGGATCAGAAGGAGAGAAGGTTTTGTGTGTGGGGTTTGCTTGGCAAAGAAGCGAATTCAGAGTTTATTCTCTCTGCTTTTGCTTTACTCTTTTATCTTTTGTTCTCTTTCATTTGTTAGTATTTGTTTTCAAACGTTAAGTGTGGCTTTTAAAATTCAAGCCGACCAACAAACAAAAACCATTAAAAGAATAAAAGGTAAAAATAGTAAAATATGAGACGTGGTTCTATGATATTTATTATTCCTGTCAACATTATATTATGATATCTTCTGCTGATTCTTACGTGTATTTGTGTAATTTAATTCTTTAAAAAAATTGGAAATTGCGCTACAGTATCTGTATTACTAAAAAATATATAGATGGAAAGACATATAATTATTGATATCAAATGCGTTAAGAAAGGCAAAATGCTAGAGGAAAAAAGAAAATAAGTTCAATCAGTTTCTTGATGCATCGTTTTAAAAGATTATTATTACTTGGGAGACTCACAATTCTATAAAAGTGTATAGGGAACAAAGCTATTGGATTTGAAGAGAATTCGACACGTCAACCAAAAGAAACGAGAAACCCGAAACAAATTTCGTAAACTCACACAAAAATCTAAGGTGATAGTGTGACGCACATAAACTAATAGGGAGGAGTAATAGAGAGGGGAGAGACTCCAAATCATAGTTTTTTTTTTTTTTTTTTTTCGGTAAGTGTTGATTAGTGGAAATATTATAAACATAAAAAAACCAAATCAAGATACATCATTAACGTCAAGAAATGATACATCAAATGAGTAATATAAAAAAGAGTAGAGTGTGTGGCTGAGATTGGTCCGAGGTTTGTTTTCACTCGTTGAAAGAAAGAACTTTTGGGATTCTTAAAAAGACATTAAATGAATGGTGTGGGTCGACGTTTCACGCGTAACACACTTGTTTCCCACCAAGTATTACAACGATTTCGATCGTTTGTCGAATTGTAAGTTTGTAACCCTCTTTTTTATAATTGCTAAAACACATACGTATTACTATGATTTAAATTATCATTTATTGTTATGACGAAAATTGTAAATCGACTTTAGATTTTCAAATTTAACGTCACGTTTCGTGATAAGAGTAATACCATTCTAAATATTTAAAAACAATTGGCCAACAGCCTCAAATCATTTCAACGTTTTGCAATGCATATCATGAGTTTATACTATAATAATTTAATGCTGTCTTAAAAATTCTTATACAAGCCACAAAAGTCATATTTATCCAGGAATTTTCCCTCAAAAGACTACTGACTCAGTGACTCTACGTGTTTTGAGGAGGTATAAAGTATAGCTTCTTTGAAAAAAAATATTGTATGAACCCTTGAAAGCTACAACTCTAATTCTTTCAATGGTTCATACAATTTATTTGACAAAGAAAATCATGCAAAAAAATTGGAGTTGTAGCTTCTTTGTCACAGGGAAGATTGATAAAGTTAGGTACAAGTTTCACGAGAATTTATACATGCAAATTAAAATTAAAATATCACAAAATGTTCTAGACACGTTAGCAATGTTGGTTTATTCCGGTTTTAAAAAATCTAACTAAACCCATAATACCACGTCACGTTCAATACCATTCTAAAATTTTAGATTTGAGATTTTCAAATGTGACATCACGTTTCGTGATGTAATACCATTCTAAATACTTAACTAGATGAGTATCCTGCTATTGCACGGTTTGAATTTTATTTTATACAAAAATTGTGTATATATTTTATAAAGATCATAACTCAATTTATCATATAACTCATTACATTTAAACTCATATATTATTGCTTACGCTTGTTTAATTCGGAAGATTTTGTAAAAGGTTTGTTTATATTGTTAAAATGGTTTATATATTTTATTCTTAAAGTGGTATTATTCTTTTGAATTAACTGGTTAATACTAATAATAATAGGAATGATTAAGGTAAATTTTCTGTAGATATTATGGTTTGTGTTCCAGATTCCTTGTTATTATTAATAATATATCTAAAATAATCAATTGAATCCGTAAATATCGATTATCAATAATCAAGTCAACCCATAATTTCAAACTATACAAATAATACATTTAAATTACTAATGTTTTAATTTTAGAACCAACTAATAATCCATATATCTATTATATAGTTTACCAAAAAAAATCATTTACTTCCAAAATAATAAAGTAGAGATTACAATTGGCCAACAACTTCAAATTATTTCAACCTTTTGCTATAATAAATTTAATGCTGTCTTTAAAATTTTTACACAAGCCACAAAAGTCATATATTATCTCCGTGAATTTTCCCCCAAAGACTACTCTGACTACGGGTTTTGAGAGTGTATATAGTAGCCCTGTTCGTTTCAGTGTCGTGCGACTATTTAAGGCGACTGTTTCTAAAACGGCTGAGTTTTGTTTTTTTTTTCAACTTAGGTGGTATCATACATAGAAGAAAAAATAAGAAAAGTACAGATTTGAATTTTTTGTCAATGGCATTTTGATTTTGTTTTGCTGATCTGTAAAATGAAAAATGAGCGATTGTTGCTGTTTAAACGCTGCTTTAACCGGTGATTCCAAATTTTTAAAATTCAGATCGCTGCAACAGAAAGTAAAGGAGATGAAGAAGAGATGAAGAAGATCTGAAAGGAAGTTTATGAAGAACAGTCGATGTTGCACCGACTAACTTTTCGAACAGGCCAATATAGTTTCTTTGTAAAAATAAATTGTATAGATGAACACTTGAAAAATTAGAGAGAGAAAAAAAATCTAAATAGAAACAACATGTTCACGTGACTTTATTAGTCTAACCAGTTGAATCCATCCATTAATCGTCACGAGAATATACATAACTCTCTAACAAAAATATCACAAAAGGTTCGAGACACGTTAGTAATGTTGGTTAATTCCGGTTTAAACAAATCTAACTAAACCGATAATGCCACGTCATCAGTCTACATATTCGCCAACTCAGTCTATAACAGACAAAAAAATCAATCCAGCTACAACGACGACGATACTAACACACTCACACTCTCTCTCTCCCAATCTCACCGTCGCCGTCGCCGGAAGAAACGAGTTCTGACATCTTCCACAATGATCCCTTACGCCACAGTCGAAGAAGCGTCCACGGCGTTAGGCCGAAACCTCACTCTGCTGGAGACTCTCTGGTTCGATTACTCCGCCACCAAATCAGACTACTACCTCTACTGCCACAACATCCTCTTCCTCTTCGCCATCTTCTCCTTCGTCTCTCTTCCTCTCGTATTCATCGAATTGTCTCGATCTACCTCAGATTGGTTCGATCGGTACAAGATTCAACCCAAGGTGAAGAACTCTTTCTCCGACATCTTCCGGTGTTACAAAGGCGTCATGAAGATGTTCATCCTCGTCGTTGGTCCTTTACAACTCGTTTCTTATCCTTCGATTCAGGTTTCGCTCTTAATTTTGATTTTCAATCGCTTTCTCATTTTGGGGAATTGATGATCTTAGAGATGAATCTTTTGAATTGTGTTTAAAAACAGATGATTGAGATTCAAAGTGGGTTGCCATTACCATCGTTAATGGAGATTGTAGCACAGTTAGTGGTTTACTTCTTGGTAGAGGATTACACTAACTACTGGATTCATAGATTCTTTCATTCCAAATGGGGTTATGAGAAGTTTCATCATGTTCATCATGAGTATACAGCTCCTATTGGTTATGCTGCTCCTTATGCTCATTGGGCTGAGGTTTTGCTTCTTGGCATTCCCACGTTTCTTGGACCGGCCATTGCTCCTGGTCACATGATTACCTTTTGGTTGTGGATTGCTTTACGCCAAATTGAGGCTATCGAAACTCATAGCGGGTGAGTGAAGAAGACATGGTTGTAGATAGCTTTTTACTTTCTTCCCAAGTTTGTAGCTTTTTGTTATACTTCATCATATCCACTTTTGAATTAGTTTATAGTGAGTTGGTAATGTATATATTATGTGGGATGTTTCAATAGTGGCTTACCTTTTTTTGGTTGGGCTAAGGTAGGCACTAGCCTTTTCAGATACATTTTAGACCCTTTTAGTTCTTGAGGATTGTTTTAAGAGTGCTTAGATAACCTTTTAATTAACATTCCTATTTACTAAGGAAGAAAGCATTCTTCAAATGAGAAGTCTTTCCTTTTGTTCAAAGAAGTATTTGGACAATATGATGTTTGCTTGATGGATGAAGCTTGTTTCTCCGGGAGATTAATTGAGTTCTTTCTTTTTTTCTTTTGTAGGTATGATTTCCCATGGACTCTGACTAAGTACATTCCTTTCTATGGTGGAGCTGAGTATCATGATTATCATCACTACGTTGGAGGACAAAGCCAGAGTAACTTTGCATCAGTTTTCACTTACTGCGACTATATCTATGGAACTGACAAAGTGAGTATTGAAAACTTCAGTTTCTTTCTGGTTAGCGTCTACCAGTTTTGGATAAAACATTGACAGTGTGAATATATCTTTACTTCCATTAGGGTTACCGGTTCCAAAAGAAGCTTCTGCAGCAGGTAAATCCAAATACTCCCAAAACTGAGACTCAACAACATTTAGCTTATCTCTCAGCATAAAGATAAATGCACTATCAATTGCGAGTTCACATAACGATTCATAGTTTTATTTTGTATTGATGATGTGTTTCCTCTTGATCTTTCAGTTGCATAGACTCTCCTACTTAATGCTGTATCTTTTGAAATGCAGATCAAAGAGTCGTCTAAGAAGAGCAACAAGCAGATTAATGGAGGAGGGAAATTGGATTAGTTTCTAGAAAGTGGTGCCTATTGAAGCAGCCACAGCTCAAAATGCTCTTTCCTTTTGACATTTTATGATCTGAAGGTTTTCTATAAAAATTTGCTAACTCTTTTTGAGTTATTAGAATTGGTAGAGGAAAGAAGATATGAGAAGGAATCATCAAAATCCGAAACGGTGTTGGTGAGTTTTTTAGATTGTACCGTTTTCCTTTGTTTATTCATATCCAGAATTTGAATAGGTAAAAATTATTTAGTTGTTTTGAGGATTTTAACGAGTCTTGAAATGTGTAAATTTCTTTGCTTTTTGAAAAAAAAAAAAAAAAAGATTGTGAATATTAACTTTTTGTCAGACTGTTTGGTTTAGTTATTAGTAATTTTTGGTCACCTAGGGTCTGATACTGGTAATTTAATTGACGCCGTCAATACTATCAACAAAGCCCGTCTAGCTCAGTTGGTAGAGCGCAAGGCTCTTAACCTTGTGGTCGTGGGTTCGAGCCCCACGGTGGGCGCATTTCTTTTTATGTTCTTTTGGGGCTATCTCAGATCAATGTTGTAGTATGTTTTTACTTCACTGTTGCAACTTGCAAACTCACCCACAGGGCATTTATTACACTCCATGATTTTAAAAAGGGAACGATATCGATAGTTGCATTGAATTCACTTTTGAAGAACCAAAAAAACTAATTGAAATGAAATGAAATGACCGAAACTAACGAAACACACGCATTTACTAAATGCTTTCTCTATGTCGTAGGTACAACAATTTGTTCGTTTTTACTTTTCACCAATACCAAGTTACCAACCAATAATCATCGAGACAGTCTCTTCCTCTTTAGTTTCAGCTAACACACATGCTCTTGTATATTTATAAAGTATGTCGTCCTAGATTTACTAATAATATAATAATAATGCTGGAAAAATTCAGTATCCATAAATCGTTCTTGATATCTTCAAATTTAGTGAAAAGTACAAATTTTGCAAGAAAACTTCCGAAATGACATTAAAAACTGGGTATGAGCTACAATCTAAAACATGTATTCAACGCGTCATAATATCTTTACAATAATTCAAGGAATGGGGCAGTGGCTGTCAGGTTATATTCTGAACTACTTCAATGAGTTTATATACACTCTAAAAAAAACTAATTCAAGAAAAAGTTTTAACTAAGTTTGTCCACTCATATTTTGTGTATCAACGATTTTTTCTATTCTAGACGTTTGGATCACTATTCGGTAACAGAAGAATATAATTTGATCCCGTAGATTTTCAAAAAACAAAACTTAAGCAATTCACAATCATTTGCTGAAAATAAATTACTGCCCAATAATAATTCTATAAATGAAATTTGCAATAAATATTTACGAAAATATATTATACTTTATAACTGACCTAATGCCAGTAATCTATGTTTTAATTTTCTTATTGTACGACAAAAAAAAATGAAAATCTGATCCCTTTTATTTAAATAAAAGATGATGTAAAAAAAAAAAGAGATGTGAATCTAGAAGTAACGGTAATTGACAAAAAAGAATTAATAATAATAAAAGTAACAGTAAAGATATAAACAAGAAATCATTTATGTGCTCTCTACTAAAAAGTTTTTTTTCTTTAAAAAAAAAAACAGAAAGATAGAGGACCCAATTTGGCGGACTTCTCAATGGGGGAAAAATATAAAAACTGTAAGTTCTTTTTTTTTGGGTAATAATATTTAATAACAAAATCGGCAAAATTAAGTTGGTACCGTGCTTTGACATGTGTGTGCATTTCATATAACTCCTACACCATCCTCATATATACATTGTCAAAAACATACTCAAGCTAGCCACACGTTATATCACTTGTGAGAGTTTCACTCCAAAACACTGCCATACATAAAACATAGAAGTTAATCCAGACACAACAACACCCCCATACAGTCTCAACCAAATATGATCCCATATCGAACCGTTGAAGAGGCGTCCGTGGCTTTAGGAAGAAACCTGACTAGGCTCGAGACGGTTTGGTTCGATTACTCAGCCACCAAGTCCAATTTTCATGTATATTGCCATACCATTTTGCTTCTCTTCCTTGTCTTTTCCCTCGCTCCTCTCCCTCTTGTGTTTGTGGAGCTGTCCGGCTGGTTCGATCAGTACAAGATTCAGCCGAAGGTTAAGTATTCGTTGTCAGAGATGTTCCGATGTTATAAACAAGTCATGAAGTTGTTCCTTCTCGTCGTCGGTACCTTGCAAATCGTTTCTTATCCTTCGATCCAGGTTCTTAATTTAATATATATTTCATTTATTATTAATATATAAAACCTTATATATATTAGACTATATACACATAATACATGTGTATGTCTATAACATTCCCTATTTTTAGTGTTAGTTTTGCAACTTTTTATGTGTGAGTGGCAGTTACAATCTCTTTTTTGCTGATTTTTGGGTTATTTAGAGCAAAATGTAAACTCAACCGTTATAAAATCTATATGTATGTATGTATACTCCCCTTTTTCTAGGTTTGGGATTTATTAGCTAAATATATATATTTTTTTTGTGTTAAAATTATTATATACCAAAATTGAATTGATTGTATATGTGTTAAATTAACAGATGGTAGGGATTCGAAGTGGTTTGCCATTACCATCGTTAATGGAGATAGTAGCACAGCTAGTGGTTTACTTCTTGATAGAAGATTACACTAACTACTGGATCCATAGATGGTTGCATTGCAAATTGGGTTATGAGATGATTCATCGAATCCATCACGAGCACACATCTCCCATCGGATATGCATCGCCGTATGCACATTGGGGCGAGATCTTGATTCTTGGTATTCCGACGTTTCTTGGACCCGCGATTGCTCCTGGCCACATTATGACCTTTTGGTTATGGATAGCTTTACGCCAAATCGAGGCTATTGAGACTCACAGCGGGTAATTTTTTGTAGAAATGATAGTATAATGATTTTCATATGTGAAAACACAAACATAAATATTTACGTTTGAAACTATTGGACTACCTTTAGAATATCACTATCACAACAATATGGTTTATAACCAAAATAAAAATAAAAATGCAATTGTTTATATTGTTTGCAGATATGATTTTCCATGGACTCTGACAAAATTTATTCCTTTTTACGGTGGAGCTGAGTATCATGATTATCATCATTACGTTGGAGGACAAAGCCAGAGCAACTTTGCTTCAGTGTTTACGTACTGTGATTACATCTATGGAACTGACAAAGTGAGTACTACTGTTTATCAAACTTAAATTAAATCAATCCCCATGTAATGTTCCTTATATTTCTTTCTTTAACAAAACATTGACCAGTGTTGTTATTATTGTTTTTATCTATCCTTAGGGTTATAGAATCCATAAGAAGATTCTTCAACAGCAGGTTAATATTCTCAAGTTTAGATACATATGTTAGCTTCATATATGTCGTCTTAATTATAGTTTATTTTTGTTTATGATTTTTTGTTTGTTTTGGGTGAATCTTATACGTTGTAGGTTAAGGAGGAAGCAGAAGAGAAGGGAGGAACGAAATATGATTAGTAATAAATTCGAAGAGTGTTAAAATTTTCAATCTGTTGATAAAATATTAAATAATATGTAAACATAAAAGATTAAGAATAAAGTATCATATAATATGTATTGTCGCTCTCTAACATGTGAACGATAAAAAATTATATGTATATTTTAGAAATAATATAACCTTTAAGAGCATCTAATGGATGAAAATGCTCTTCGCCTCTCTTTGTATTCTTCCTTCCTTGTTTCTTTGTTTTTGAATTATTAATCCCTTAAACGTTTGTATTGTATATCGATCGTATTCGTACGAACCGTCGACCAAAAACAAAAATGAAGCACAATAAGCTTATGTGTCAAAAATTTGGTTGGCTAGATGACTTCTACGTTTATATTATAAGCGACTAAATTATATAGTACGTTATTACTCCAAACCATTGTATTGTACATGATAATAACAAACAAACTAATATAGACAGACACTAGACACAGTATGATCCCTTATCCAACCGTTGAAGCGGCGTCCGTGGCGTTAGGACGAAACCTGACCTGGTTCGAGATGGTTTGGTTCAATTACTCAGCCACCAAATCCCATTTCTATGTATATTGCCACACCATTTTGCTTCTCTTCCTCGTCTTTTCCCTCGCTCCTTTCCCTCTTGTAGTTATGGAATTGACCGGCTGGTTCAATCAGTATAAGATTCAGCCGAAGGTTAAATATTCGTTTTCAGACATGTTCCGATGTTATAAAGATGTCATGAAGTTGTTCACTCTCGTCGTCGGCACATTGCAAATCGTTTCTTATCCTTCAATCCAGGTTACTAATAGTTTTTTCTGTTTTCATTTACTAATTGAAACAAACGACTCATTATTTGAATATGTGTTACTAAATTCACAGATGATTGGGATTAGAAGTGGGTTACCATTGCCATCTTGTTTGGAGATGGTAGCACAAATAGTAGTTTACTTCTTGATAGAGGATTACTCTAACTACTGGATCCATAGATTGTTGCATTGCAAATGGGGTTATGAGAAGATTCATCGAATCCATCACGAGTACACATCTCCCATCGGATATGCCTCCCCGTATGCACATTGGGCCGAGATCTTGATCCTTGGGATTCCGACGTTTCTTGGACCGGTGATTGCTCCTGGCCACATTTTAACTTATTGGTTATGGATAGCTTTACGGCAAATCGAAGCCATTGAGACTCATAGCGGGTAAAATTAAACATTTGAAACATATCAAACCATAATTATTTACCTATGAAGTTATTGGACTATAATATATATATAGATATTGGAGAATGTTATGTGGTTTTGTTACTAAAAAGCAAACTTTTTGGTTATTGCAGATATGATTTCCCATGGACTCTAACAAAGTACATTCCATTTTATGGTGGAGCTGAGTATCATGATTATCATCACCACGTTGGAGGACAAAGCCAAAGCAACTTTGCATCAGTTTTCACTTACTGCGACTACATCTATGGAACTGACAAGGTGAGTGAGTGTGTTGAATAAACTTCATTGAAATTATTCAATTCTTGTTCCCTTACAAACTTCAGTGAAATTTTACGTCATTAGGGCTATCGAATCTATAAGAAGCTTCATCATCATCAGAGCAGGTTAATGATATTCTTAACTAATTAACATTATTAGTGTTAGCTTATTATTAGCTTCATAATTAATGTGGTGACCTTGTATATCTATTTTACACGTTGTGTAGATTAAAGAGTAAGCTGACGAGAAGGGAGGAATGAAATACAATCAGTGATAAATTCATATTAAGGTTGAAAATTTTAATCCATTGATAAGAGAAAATTAAACGATGATCCATATGTTAAGTGGATTGTGTTGTTTTGTATTCTAAATACAACTTTACAATCAACTATTTGTTAATAATTTATCTTAATTAATAAAAGTCTTTGGAAGCAAAAAAAAAAAAAATTACTTAATTTTGTTTCTGGTTATAGATGGACACGATTAGGTGTACTTACTTAGTAAGTCTTACTATAAAATTAATAAAAGCTTTTTTTTTGGGGTAAAAAAAAAAATATATATATATATAAATTGTTCTTTAAAAAGGATATCTAATTTATCAATAAAAAAATCAAATAATTTTTCAGCTCCAATGTCACCCAATTTTTTTTATAAAATCTCTTCTTCAAATTCAATAAAAAAGGGTTTGCTCCGACCAGAAAAATTCTGGTTTTTTTTTTTGTTTTTCTTTCCCTGAAGAATCCCGACAATGGCGTGGAACATGTTCAAGTTCTGCACAGCACTTCGTGCCTTGGGTTCGATTATGATCGTAGTTGTCATCGGGATCATCGGATTCACATACTACGCTGTTGTCGTCGCGAATTACGGACCTGCTCTATTGACCGGTGGTTTCGATTCGTCAGTAGCTCTTTTGGTTTTAGCCTTGTTTCACTTTCTGGTAAATAACTCAATTTCTTCTTCTTCTTCTTCTTCTTCTAGGTCAAATCTTTTAAATTTTTAATCTTTTTTGTTTTGTTTTTGTGTGTGACCCTTTAGTACCCTCTAGATTTGGATTGTTTTAGATTTACTAGTTACAGTTTGACTTTGCTTTGATGATATTGAGTCAAAACTCAAAATCTTGTTGCTTTGAAGCTAAGACATGGAGATAATGCTATTGCTATATGTGTTTGTTGTTTATATATGTTGGAGTTTTGCTTTTTCAGTATCGAATCTGATTCCTATTACACATTTAATCATACTAGAATCTAAATTGGGCATTTCTTCTTAGTGTTTTTTTTTTTTTTTGTGTGGTAATAGGCCCAATCTAGCTGGCTGTGTGGGTTTAGATTTATGGCTGTTGGATGTTAAGTACCAGTTATGGTATCTTTCACTTCTTGTAATACAGTAGGCAATTGAATTAAGAAATCAGTGATACTATAAGCTAGCAATCAAGTAGTCATCCTTTTTTTGGTTTTGGTTTAGTGTAGAGTTACTTCTAGTTTGAAGCTGTTGGTTTCTTACGTGTTGTAATAGATTACCTACGTTTGAGCTCCTACACATGTTAGAAGTCACAGAAGAAAGAATGAGGAAGCAAAGGACTCATTTTTCATGATTGTTGTTTTGTGTGCAGCTTGTAATGCTATTGTGGAGTTATTTCTCTGTTGTTGTGACGGACCCTGGTGGTGTTCCAACGGGTTGGAGGCCAGAGTTAGATATAGAGAAAAGCGGCGATGGAAACCAAAATTTGATTGGAGAAGCTAACCCATCACTCTCGGTTGGAGATTCCTCGAATCATGGTGTAAGATACTGCAGGAAGTGCAATCAATATAAACCTCCTCGTTCTCACCATTGTTCAGTATGTAAGTCTCTTCAATTTGTGATTCTTTTCTTTTGAATACGGTGGTGTATCTCTCTTTTTTTGTTTTAGTTGTGAAAAAGATTTCATCTTTGGTTTTCAGGTGGAAGATGCATACTAAAGATGGACCATCACTGTGTTTGGGTTGTAAATTGTGTTGGGGCAATGAATTACAAGTCTTTTCTCCTATTCTTGGTATGTCAACTTCTCAACGCATCACTGAATGAAGTTGTTTTTGGGCTTATTACACTTACAATACATGGATATGATTAGAACTTTATTCACATGATGATAGCTGAAACGAGGGAATTGCAAGTAGTTTCTTTTTTTTTGATTAATGCTAACTGATTAGCTTTAATGACATAACCCATCCTTTCACATGCACTGCAGTTTCTCCTGAACTATTTCCTTATGTACCATCAATCTTGATATGTTCTGTTCATTAAATGTTTGTCATGTTCTTAATGCATTCCCAATATGTCAAAATGCAGTTTTACACATTTCTTGAGACAACGTTGGTTGCAATATCGCTATTGCCAGTTTTCCTCGTATTCTTCAGTGATGGAGATGGTGACATAACTGTATCACCAGGAAGCCTAGCAGCCACCTTTGTTGCATTTGGTGAGTTCAAAGAGATATATATATCTGGATTTCCGTTTTTGTTTGCTTGTTTGTTTCAGAACACCTTAACGTTACCAATTCTTTCGTCTGATTCAAAACCTTCCCCCTCTTGCTTTCCAGTATTGAACATAGCATTTGCGCTAAGTGTCCTAGGCTTCTTAATTATGCACATAATGTTGGTTGCTCGTAACACCACAACTATTGAGGTAAAACACCTTTCACTTGGTTTTGCTCTTAACTTGGGGTTTCTCAGGGACCTCCATGCATGGTAATGGCTAGCAAACTAATTTTGTTTTTCTTTCTTCTCTTTTTAATCTCAGGCATATGAGAAGCATACAGTTAACTGGCCGTACAACCTTGGTCGTAAGACAAACTTTGAACAGGTTTTCTCTCCATCTTCTTTGTCTGTCTCAAAAACTCGTGTTGTTATGGTCGATTCTAGAGTTAATAGAAGTAGTTTCTGGCTTGTGAAATGAAATCTTTGGACAGATACACAATCAAAGCTTGTTTGTTTCTTTTGTTGAATTAGGTATTTGGAAGTAATAAGATGTATTGGTTCGTGCCATTATACACCGAAGAAGATATGAAGAAGTTGCCAGCACTTGGAGGGTTGGACAATGCGAGCAGGTCGGAGACAGAGCCACTTCAGTCTCTATGACCTTTAGACTTGAAATTTTGGAATTAATCAAAATCTGCTTTGTGTATGTATCAATATACCTTGTCACGTGTGTATTACATATAAGTGCCTTTTTGTGGAATATTTGTCTCTTTTCTTTTTTTTTTCGTGTAAAGAAACTTCTCAAGTATCTTTACACACAGCAAACAATAACATGTTCATTTGCATAAATATACATTTTCATTATTATCTATAGATGATAATAACACGCACTGATGATATATATCTATCTTGTATATATTTGGATATGGTGTATGTAGTAAGAATGCTCAAATCTGCAAAGTCCAATGCTTCTCTTCAAGGCAAGAGAGCATCTACCTCAAACTCCAATAGTGTGTTAGTGTAAAAGCCCACATTATACCAGCTTTTAGGACATTTGAAATCCATGATGACCCTTCTACAACAAAAAAAAATAGAAATTATAATTTAATCAAGGATTTAACTAAGAAAAAAAAATAGAAATTATAATTTAATTAGGCCATATTTAGAAAAATATCCAAGAAAATCTACAGAAATGATATGGGTGAAAGTTTAGCCAATCGTTTCACGACAACTGTAATTACAGTTTTAGACAAGATTTCTTTCTTTCTTTCTTGCTTCTTACCACACAAACTGCATTAAAAGAAAAAAAAAAGGTTACAAGAGAGTTCTCTCATTACCTATGCTCGAAGAATTTAGGGAAATCTGAAATTGTTGTTCCGAGGTATACACTCTTTTGAATCAGTCTTGTTAGGGTTCTTAGTAATATTTGATTGATAGGGCTTTGAAATTGAAGGTTTTGTGTGTATTTTTCTCTGTTGTTAGTGAGTTTTGAAGAAGTGGAGATGGATGCTGAATCATCGAACTCAACAAGCCTTAAGGTGACAACACCACTTCACCAAAACCACTTTAACTGCACTGTACAAACTTCAGTTCGCTTGCTTTGTGTCACACAGTTTTTCTTTGTTTTAAGTGATGTTTGATGCAGACATGAGACATATAGAAGGTGTATTAACTTAAAATTATGTCATGCTTTCTTGATTTCAACATGTTGTAGCATGGATCTTGTCTGATTCCATATTTGTATTTGTGCAGGGAAAAGCCAAAAGTTCTTCAGAGCGGGAAATAGATATCTTTGCTGTGCAATGTGCCGAGTGCCAAAAGTGGAGGAAGCTTAATTCTCAAGAGGACTACGAGCTAGTCAGAAGTAGACAACTAGAGAAAGAGTTTGTGTGCGAAGAGTTAGAAGGTGTGTCCTGCGAAGATGCTGGAGACATAGAGTATGACTCCTCCAACACATGGGCTCTTGAAAAGCCTGGCTTGCCTGAGACACCAGAAGGGTTCAAGAGGAGCTATGTTATGAGAAAGGACTACTCGAAAATGGATGTGTACTACGTAACTTCTACTGGGAAGAAGTTCAAGACGCTCGCTGAGATTGAAGCCTTCATTGAGGCCAATGAGGAGTTTAAGAATGCACCACTTGAAGATTTTAGTTTTACAGCACCAGAGGTAATGGAAGACACTGTCCCCAAGCCATCCAAGGAAGATGAATGATTGAGCTACAAAGTGCTTATGAGTCTCCAAGCTTCTTATGCTGTTGAAGTTGGACTTATGACTTAAGAAATTAAATGTTTTTTTTTTAAAAAAAAAGCCATCGCTTTCACTATGGTTGGGTCGTTATTATCTAATAAAGGATGACATTTTTTTCTAATAAAGAATATTCGATCAAAGCTCGACAAAGTGCATGGTTCTATAGTCTAGCTTTGTATGCTCAAGCAATGCTCTCCTTGCATATAAATGTCTTCATATACTGAAACTGGTATATAAGCTTACAAGTGGCTGAGACATATAGATGCTTTTAAAGTTTATGTATGAACATCACCACTTGAAATCTATATCTAGTGCGGGCTCAAACATTTTATAGGTCTCTGGATGAATTTAAAAAATAAGTCTTAATATATCAAAAATCATTAAAAATGTCATTTATTATGATAAGAAGAAAAAATTAGTACCATTTTATGCATCATTTTTCAAAAAAAAAAAAAAAAAGTAGTAAGATTAATTACCTGTATCAGAGAATATTCATGCAAACTATTTACTGTGAATTAAAATTTCTGAATTATTCAAGTTAATTTAATATATGTTAATCTCAGGCAAACGAATGTTTTTTATTCTTTTCTTTTCTTCTTAATCTCAGGCATATGAGAAGCATACGTACGGTTAACTGTCCGAGTGGCCGTACAACCTTGGTCGTAAGACAAACTTTGAACAGGTTTTCTCTCCGTCTTTCTCAAAAACTCGTGTTGTTAACTTGTTATGGTCGATTCTCGAGTTAATTAATATAAGTATTTTCTGGATAGTGCAAAGAAAACTTTTGTTTACTTAGATATTTGGAAGTGATAAGATGTATTGGTTCGTGCCACTATACACCGAAGAAGATATTAAGAAGTTGCCAGCACTTGGAGGGGTGGACAATGCGAGGAGGTCAGAGACAGAGCCACTTCAGTCTCTCTGACCTTTAAGACTTGAAATTTTGAAATTAGTCAAAGTGTATGTATCAATATACCTTGTCACTTGTGTATTACAGATTAGATAAGTGCCTTTTTGTGGAATATTAGTCTCTTTTTTTTTTTTTTTTTGAAAAGAAACTTGTCAATTACCTTTTACAAACAACAACATGTTTCTTTCATATTCACATTTGCATAAATATATATATTTCATTATTTATCTATAGACAATAATAGCATGCATTGATGATATCTATCTTTTATATATTTGGATATGGAGTAAAAAGATTACACAATTTCTGCAAAGTCCAATGCTTCTCTTTCAAGGCTATAGGCCCATAGAGCTTCTCTATGACCTTTTTGCACTTGAAATCCAAAAAAAAAAAAAAAACATTAATAATAAGACTTAATTAGGGGATTTGAGTAAGGAAAAAAATAGAAATCATAATTAAATTTTATCCCCATGTAATGAAAAAAATCCAACAAAAATCTACAGAAATGGTATGCTTAAGATTTTTAGCCAATAGTTTCAGGACAACTGTAATTTACAGTCTTACAAGATTACTTTCGTTATTTCTTCATATATACCACACAAACTGCATTACAGGTCTCTCATTACCCATGCTCTGAGATTTTTTTTTGGGAAATCTGAAATTGTTTTTCGAGGTATACACTTTTTTGAATCAATCTCGTTAGGGTTCTTCGTTATATTTGATTGATAGGGG
>NC_025694.1:8835616-8837952 GCF_000633955.1 Camelina sativa
AAAAAAAAAAAAAAACATTAATAATAAGACTTAATTAGGGGATTTGAGTAAGGAAAAAAATAGAAATC
Organism: Camelina sativa; assembly: GCF_000633955.1. Taxonomy (NCBI): domain Eukaryota; kingdom Viridiplantae; phylum Streptophyta; class Magnoliopsida; order Brassicales; family Brassicaceae; genus Camelina; species Camelina sativa. Next base: position 8,835,685 of record NC_025694.1, read on the forward strand.
ATAATTAAATTTTATCCCCATGTAATGAAAAAAATCCAACAAAAATCTACAGAAATGGTATGCTTAAGATTTTTAGCCAATAGTTTCAGGACAACTGTAATTTACAGTCTTACAAGATTACTTTCGTTATTTCTTCATATATACCACACAAACTGCATTACAGGTCTCTCATTACCCATGCTCTGAGATTTTTTTTTGGGAAATCTGAAATTGTTTTTCGAGGTATACACTTTTTTGAATCAATCTCGTTAGGGTTCTTCGTTATATTTGATTGATAGGGGATTTGATATTGAAGGTTTTGTGTGTGTTTTTTTCCTTTTTGTTATGGCAGTGAATTTGAAGAAGTGGAGATGGACGCTAGCTCATCAGCGAATCCAACAACCCTTAAGGTAACAACACCCCCACTAAACCAAAACCATTATCACTATTATGATTTCGGTTGTGTGTTTATCCGTTACATATAAACTTAAGGTCTTGGTCTCGTGTGTGTGTTTGGTCCTCTTTGCCTAATCAATGTGTTGTTATGTTGTGAAATGATTTTCTTGTTTCCGGTAGATAAGGGCACTCCTCCGGTTTCGAATTTTGTTATCTTTTTCATCGGTTCTTGTTCTCAAAGATGCTTTGTTAATATGTTTGGTCATGTTATATTGCTGTCTATTTTGTGGTTCCAACTAGATTTCGACATGTTGTAGCATGGTTCTTGTATGATTCTATTTAACCAAGTAGCTTGTGCTTTTGTGTTGTGCAGAGAAAAGGCAAAACTTCAGAGAGGGAGATGGGTATCTTTGCTGTGCAATGTGAGGAGTGCCACAAGTGGAGGCAGATTGATACGCAAGAAGCATACGAACAAATAAGACGTAGACTACTCGAGGACCAGTTTGTGTGTATGCAGAAAGAGGGTACTACCTGTGAAGATGCTGGAGACCTTGTGTACGACTCCTCCAGAGTATGGTCCGTTGACAAGCGTGGCTTGCCTGAGACACCAAGAGGGTTCAGGAGGAGCTTAGTTATGAGAAAGGACTACTCGAAAGTTGATGCTTACTACGTAACTCCTACTGGGAAGAAGTTGAAGATGTACTCTGAGATTGAAGACTTCCTTAAGGCCACTGATCCGGATTATGATAGTAGAATGCTTGAAGTTTTTAGCTTTACAGTCCCAAAAATAATGGAAAAAACTGTCCCCAAGCGAACCAAAGAGTAGAGAGAATGAGAGCAGTTCAGAGACAGAGCCACTTACAGTCTCTATGACCATGAACTAGAAATTCTGGAACTAAAAACTTCTTTGTGTTATGAATTATTGTCTCTTGTCTTGTGTATTAAGATTTGAACCCTTTATGGAATTTTTGTCTTATTATTTTCTTTTTGGTGAAAAGAAATATCTCAAGCTTCTTCTTTACAGAGCAAACATGTTCCTTTTGATTTTTTTTTTCCTTCACTAATATACATTTCATATACCAGCAGTTTTGCACACCAAAAACATTGATAATATAAACATAGAGACATGAATGATTATTAGCTTTTAAGTGGTTTTTGGTTTTTGATTTGTTTTTTGTTTTTGGGTTTAAGTTATAGTAATTAACTTTACAATCAATAATTAAACAATCTTAAACTCAAAAATAAAACATAACTCTTGTTGAAAAAAAAATCACAAAAACTTTAAAATTATGGTTTTTAGTTCTCTTTAGAAAATTGGAGAAACCACTCAAAAACTAGTTTCACTTTATTAAAAAGAATCAAGTAAATTTCAAAAGTCTTGAATGGTAAAAAAAAAAAAAAGATTTTTAAAGATGCAAAATCCAAAAATTACCTAAAAACTAATAAACATTCAAAGCCTAAAACTTAATTAGGGGAAAATATGAAAATTTTAATTAAATTAAGCAATAATTAGAAACAAAATCCATGACAAGTTTACAGGAATGGTCTGCGTGTAACATTGTAGCGAGAGAAATCATGACATCTGTAAAATACAATTGGAAAAGGATTTATTACATTTACAGATTTACTTCTTTCTTTGAACCAAAAAAAAAAAAAAATTACTTCTGGAAATAAATAAAAGAAACTATTCCTCTGAGATTTCTGGAAAAAAACTGGTTTCGTTGTTCAAAGGTATACACTTTGAATCACTCCCCTGTTTGATGTTTGATTTTCTAATTGAAAAATTCTCAATTTTTGAAGTTTTCTCGGTTAGGGTTCTTCGTTATATTGAATTCTTAGGTCTTAAAAATTGTGTTTTTTTTTTTTTTTTTTTTTTTTTTTTTTTTTTTTTTT